>NC_090409.1:13693897-14002887 GCF_036365525.1 Heterodontus francisci | reverse complement strand
TATTTGTGGAGCCACCTCCTCCAGTTAGTTGTTTAATTGTCCAACACCAGTCACGGCTTAATGTGGCAGGACTATTGAGCTTAGATCTGATACGCTGGTTATAGGACTACTTATATCTGTCTATCGCATGCTGCTTACACAGTTTGGCACGCAAGAAGTCATGTGTTACAGCTTCACGAGGTTGATACCTCATTTTGAGGTACGCCTCGTGCTGCTCCTGTCATGCTCTCCTGCACTCTTCATTGAACCAGTCTTCTGGCTGGATGGTAATTGCAGACTGGGGGATACGCCGGACCATGAGGTTTGGATTGTGGTTGAGTACAATTCTGCTCCTGTTGCTGGCCCACGGCGCCTCATGTATGCCCACTTTTGCATTTCTCTATCTGTTCTATATCTATCCCATTTAGCACAGTGGCTTTGGTCAACATCACAAATTCCTTGCCCTATCTACTGTCGCCATCCCCCCACTAGACCAATGACTGACGCTGAACCAGACTGTTCACAACCTCGACGATCTCGATGACCCGCAACTGAGTTCTGATCCTATATCCTCTTCGGTACCCATTATATCTACTACCACCTACCTAATATCACCCGTTTCCACCTCTGTATAAACCTGTCTGCTGCACAAATCATCATCCAAACATTTGCTTAATACAGATTCCCAATGCTTCGCTGTGCACCCTCCCAGATACTACCTTCATAAATTACAGCCCACCTAACAATGTACTGCCCGTATCCCAGCTCACAACAACTCCCAATCGACAGTCGTTCCTGTGATGACTGAACTACAATGGTTCCCCATCCAGCAGAACCTCAGTTTTAATACTCTTAGTCTTGTGTTTGAAATCATACATGGCCTCCCCCTCCAATTAATCTCATCCCCCTATCTGCTTCCCATATTCCTACAAGTTGTCCCCCTTTAAGAATTCATCAATTCTCTTTGATTCAATAAGGAGGTAGTCACAGAGCTGTTTCACCTTCTGCAAAACGACCAGGAGATGCGTACCAGGGCAAGGATGGCGCAGCCAGTGGCCTTTACTGTTACAGTTTCATTGAACATCTCTGCACCCGGAGCTATGCAGGCAGGAGCCGGCAACGTATCCAGTGTTTCACTGTATACTGTTCATCGTTGCGTCCGGGAGATGACAGATGTCATCTAATACTGGGTGAGGCGAATATATTGTTTTCTCCCTCTGCGGGGAGCAGCACGATGTGAGGTCCCAGGGCTTTGCCAGGACAGCGGGATTCCCAATGGTGTACGTGGCTCTGTGGAGCCTCGCATGTCGATGGGGAAAGGTAAAGGATCTGAAAGAACTCTCACTCCATTATTGTACAGCTGCCGTGTGACCATGCACAATATATCATTTCGGTGAATGTCCACTAGTCTGGAAGCAGCCATGATACCTTCATTCGAAGCAGTGGGTATTCCCAACGTCTTCGACCCTCCAAGGAGAACCAAAATGTGGTTTTCCAGAGACAAAGACCACCAACTCGATCCATAGCTAATGAATTCTCCTCGCCCATACACCCACCCTTTTGTCGCCAACCAACCATGCAAAAATAACACATCTTTAACGTTAAAAATGGAGCCAACAGATCCATCGTGGAGCAAACAATCAGTGTGATGAAGCACTGCCTCCAATGTGTGAACCGGTCATGGCGAGCACTCCAGTACACGCTGGAACAGGTGCACAACTTTGTGGTTTTCTGATGCACCCTTCATATCATTGCCATCATGGCAACACAGAAATCGGAACCCCACTCATGCAGTGGAGGAGGCGGAGGATATTATCTGGATCCCTTTAACCCAGACAAGTTGTGAGAAAGTTCCTGACAACACTCCAGTACAAATAGGATAACTTTTTTCTTGCACCAATGACTCACCCATTCAGCAAGAGTAAGAGTAAGAGGGGACATCAGATACGCTCCATCACAGGAATAGAATTAACAATAGAAGTAGACCAAGCGGCTCCTCGAGCCTGCTCCACTATTCAATAAGATCAGGGATGATCTGTTTCTGTCTCGAATTCCACAATCTCATCGACCCCGATAACCGTTGATTTCCTCATCTAACAGTAATCTATCCACCTCGCCTTGAATAATATTCAACACCCTGCCTCCACCGCCTGTACAAAGACATTTTCCTTCGTCCTCGAGGTGTCTGGCAAAGAACCATCGAAAAATTACAGCACCGAAGGAGGCAAGTCAGCCCATTGTGTTTGTGCCTGCCCAAAAAAAAACTAGCCGCCCAATCTAATCCCACCTTCCATCACCTGGTCCATAGCCTTGCACGTTCCAGCACTTCAGATGCTTGTCCACGTACCTTTTAAAAGAATTGATGCTTTCTGCCTCCACGACCGTTCCTGGCAGTGAACTCCAGACAACTGCCACCCTCTGGGTGAAAATCGTTCCTCATGTCCACACTAATCCTTCTACCAATCAACTTAAATCTGTTCCCCTGGTAATTGACCTCTCCACTAGTGGAACCAGGTCCTTCCTGTCTGCTTTATCTAGGCCCCTCATCATTATGCACACGTCAATTAATTCACCCCACAGCCTTCTCTGTTCTAAAGAAAACAAACCTAGCCTATCTAATCTTTCCTCATAGCTCAAACTTTCAAGATCTGGCAACATTCTTGTAAATCTCCTCTGTACATCTTCCAGAGCAATTATGTCCTTTCTGCCATGTGGTGACCAGAACAGTATGGAGTACTCCAGCTGTGACTTAGCCAGTCTTTTATACTGTGGGAGCATTATTTCCCTGTTGTTGTATTCTATACCTGACCAATAAAGGAAATCATTCCATGTGCCTACTTCACCACTCTATCTACCGATCTATCTACACCATCAGCGACCTGCAACGTCTCTCACCTCTTCTAATCCTCTCAATGTCCTCACGTTTATTATATATTTTCTTGCTTTATTTGCCCTCCCCAAATGCATTACCTCACACTTAGCTGGGTTTAATTCCATATGCCACTTTTCTGCCCACTCAACCAAACCACTGATATCTTTCAGGAGTCTATGACTATCCTCTACACTATCGACTCCCAATTCTTGTGCCATCGGCAAATTTCCCAATCATTTAATTCCAAATCATTAATATATACCGCAAACAGCAAAGGTCCCAACACTGAGCCCTGTGGAATGCCACTGCAATCAGCTTTCCATTATCAACAACAACCGTCAAAGTCTAGCCTTTGTTTCCTATCTCTGAGCCACTTATGGACCCAACGTTCGGCATTCTCCTGAATCCCGTAGGCGTTCATTTCACTGATCAGTGTGCCATGTGAGACCTTGTCAAATTTCTTACAAAAATCAATGCGATGCTTGTTGCAGAATATGGAATTTATTTTTGATTTGTTTTGAAATGCTTGTACGTTTTAAACTCTAAGCTTTATTTAATGAAAGAAAAAGAAGGACATCTCTTAATTAATGGCAAGGGCTAGCCTTCCCTATCTGTGCTCGCTGACCCTGCCGCAATCATTGGAGATCCGGGTGTCCAGCGATGGTTATGGTTCCAGATCAGGTGTAGGACACGCAATGCACCCTGAATGTCAACGGAACACCATCATACTTAAGAGGCATCTGAGTCTCCAGCCATTGACCTGGTCCAAGTCCTGGTGTAGTACTGACTGTGGCCCCGCTCCCTCAGTGACTGACCACACTACTTGTCTGGGGATCCAGCGATGGGTCTGGTCCCTGGCTTGGTGTAGTACAAGAAATAGGGCCTGCTTCCTGTCTTTCCCGCCATCCCCGCCACCCTTACCTGGTACTGGGTCTCCAGACAAATGGATGCTCCCAGACCTGGTGTAGTACCGGCAGCGGCCGCCTATCCCAGATTGGCTCTGGTAATCACAATGCAAAGTCATAGTAACTGTGGCTCCAGTGATGGCCTGGTCCCAGGCCTGGTTCAGTAACATCAGTAATGCCATTCAGTGACTGGCCCCAGCGAACCCGCCATGCTTAGCTGAGGTCCAGGTCTGCAGCAATGTTCCTGCCTCCAGGCCTGGTGTCGAATCAGTCATGGGTCCGACTCCCGCACTGATCCAGGTGACACGCCACACCTGCTGTTTGGGACTCCAGTGATAGACCTGGTTCTGAGGGCTGATGTAGCATCGTCAGTGGCTGCTGCTCGGCGGTTGCTTTTTGGCATCCCTACAACATTTATCGGGGATTCATATGCCCAGAAATGGTCTTGGTTCCAGGCCTGCTGCAGTAATGGCAATGGCTCCAACGCCGAACAGGCCCCAGTGACACCACCACACTTATCAATGGTCTGGTTCTGCAGCTATAGTCCTGGTCCCAGGCTTGGTTTAGTGCCTGCAGTGGTCCCAATCCCAATTCTGAAGAAGTGTCCCTAACCTGAAACGTTAACTCTTCTTCTCTCTGCACAGATGCTGCCAGACCAGCATTTCTTGCTTTTATGCCCTAAACCCTGTATAGCCCTGGAGATGCTGTGGTACTCAACCGAAGTCTGTCGCTCCTTTTCTGGATTTTCTCCTAGGGCTGGTCCAATATGGCCAGTGGCCTCCTATTCCTGACTGTCGCTGCTGATCCTGCGTCACTTAACTGAAGTCGAGATTCCAGCTATAGTCCTGGTAACGGGCCTCGTCTGGTGCCAACAGTGGTTCCCCTGCACCCTGATGGTTCCCGGCCCCCTTTCTTCACTTACCTGGGTTCGGTGTCTCCAGAAATGCTCTTGGCCTCAATCCTGGTTTAGTGATGGCAGTACCCACCCCCTACTGTTCCCAGCAAATCTGTCTCACTTTTCTATGGTCCATCGCTCCAGCGATGTATCAAATTCCAGGTCTGGTGTCGTCTCGAGCATTCGGCCATTCCCTGTCTGGCTCCGGTGACTTTGCCATATTTACCTGGAGTTCAGGTCACCACGATGGTCCTGTTCTCAAGTTCAGTACCGGTAGTGGTCCTGGCCTCCAGCGACTGTCCTGCTCCTCGGCCTAGTGCTCTAATGGTAGAATTGCCTGTACCCTGACTGACCCTGGTGACCGCATCACATTATCTGGGGCCTGAACATCAGCATTAATCTTTATCCCAGTACCAAAAATGGCCCCAACTCACTCACAGGCCCCAGTGACTCTGCTACTCTCACCTGTTCCCATGTTTGGTGTAGCATAGTTAGTGACGCCGCTACCTGATGGGTCGCAGTGGTGCTGACACATTTATCTGTAGTCTGGTCTCCAGGGATAGTTGTCATCACAGGCCTGCTGTCGTGCCAGCAGCTCCACTGCTTCCAGTGGCATTGCCAATAGTACTGAGCTATTGGTCCTGTGACTGTTTAAGTCGTTTAAGCAGGCGGGATCTCCTTGATTAAATAGATCGGGACCAGGCACCCGGCAGTTAATTGCCCTAGTGCCGTTCAACTGAGTTGTGGGATTGTCCAAAAGACCGCGGTGGGGTTTCGTTCACCTTTTTGTCCTGTCATTTGGACCCTCGTTGGCTCCACTAAATTCAGCGGCTGTCTCTAACAGAAAGCTCTGTCAAAGGTATAGTAATTGAGTGCATCACTGAGTGTGTAACAAATCTACAAATGTCACCCATACTTCTTCAAGCTGCTGCTGTTATTTCCAAACTGGTGTTACGTTTATCTTCTTTGTAGCGAACTTAGTGATAATTAGGATTATTTGTTTCATTGAATTTGCAGTGGACTCATTTCCAATTATTGTTTTGAAATCATTGAATTCAGTGCTGCTTGTCACAGGCAAGGGAATCCCTCAGTCAATCCAGCACTGAACGTTCTATACAAGACCAAAGTGCAGAGGATGCTGGAAAGCTGAAATAAAAACAGAAAGTGCTGGAGATGCTCAGCACGTCCGGTAGCATCTGTGGAGGGAGAAACAGACTTAATCGTTTAGGTCGCTGACCCTTTGTCAGGACTGCGAGTTCTTTGAGATGGAACAATTTTCAACCCAAGCAGGGAAAAGGCCAAATGAGCAGGATTCTGATTAGCGACGAGTTCAACAATTTCAGCATCATCCTTTTGTCTTTTAATCTCTCCTTCCTTCCTTCCATTTTGTCACAGACCTTCTAACTTTTTCCTTCAATGTCAATCATGTGTAGGATTGCCGGACACAGTAACACATTTGAAAATCTCAGTCAGTCCTCAATCAAGCTGGTAACTTTGCTCCCAGCCTGATAAATAATGTGTCTGTTTATTTCCCTTCCTCACAGTTAACTTGGTGACGATTGTCATCCTGTCTCGAGGCAAGTGCGGTCTTTCCAAATGTGTCACTCACTATCTGGTGGCCATGGCAGCAGCGGATCTACTGGTCATTATATTCGACCTGATACTGAGGCACATTCCCGTTGTTTACAATGAACAGTTTTATTTCCGGGATTCCATCCACGTTTGCAATATCCATGCCATCCTGCTTTATGCAGCCACAGACTGTTCTGTCTGGTTCACCGTCACTTTCACCTTTGATCGATTTGTGGCCATTTGCTGCCAGAAGTTGAAAATAAAATATTGCACCGGGAAAACGGCAGCTGTGGTTCTGGGAACAGTGACTGTGCTGAGCTGTTTAAAGAACATTTTCTGGTTTTTTTATGTTAACAGGTCAGTATATGATGTACAACCAACCCTGGTTTTGTGATATAACAGATGATGCTCTCTTCTCTCTGGTCTGGGCAGCAATCGAGTTCCTCCATAACATTCTAACCCCGGGGGTCCCATTTGTGGTGATTCTGCTGCTAAATATTCTCACCATCAGACATGTTTTGGTGAGCAGCAGAGGGCGCAGGAGACTCCGGGCTCACAGCAGTGCCGAGAGCCAGAGAGACCCAGAGATGGAGAGCCGACGGAAATCTATCATTTTACTGTTAGTTATCTCAGTCAATTTCATACTTTTATGGGCAATGTTAATGGTGGTTTTGATATGCACCAGAATACATTATATGAACTTTCGTGCTGGGTCTGTGACTCCACTTCCTGGTTCTGTGCGGGAAATGGCCTTCATGCTGCAGCTCCTGAGCTGCTGCACAAACACTGTGATTTATGCCGTGACCCAGACTCAGTTCAGAGAGCAGTTGAAGAAAATGCTGCAATATCCCTTTCCACGAATTGCTAAGTTCATTCAATGATAAGAGGGACTGTAATCACTGACCGTTTCTGAGAGATTCTCGTTTTATTTCACTTTTTCAAACAGCCGGGGGTTGGGTCTGTCACTATAATTGCAGAGCGGGTCGGACTTGCCGCAGTGGTGTCACAGCAAGGGCAGGCTCTGTTCACAAGGTGACGGGGTATTTGGGCAGGGCCTGTTTCACAAGTGGAAGGGGTAGTTGGCCGGGGATTGTTGCTCCCGCTAATGGGGTAGTTTGCTTGGGCCCCTTTCACATGCTGACGGGGTAGTTGGTGGATATTGTTTTGCATGCTGACAGGGGCGTGGACTGGGGCGGTTTGCTATAGGAAAAGAGCGAGTGCAGGACCAGTCATTATTTGGTGACATTGCAGGGAAGGGTTCTCTTTCCCAAGGTGATCGGTTCATGACCGCGGAACATGTTCTCCAAAGTGATGCGGGAATGGGCTCGGGGATGTTCCACATGGTGACGGGGCGTGGGGGTGGGATATGTTCCACTTGGTGCTGGGGCTTTGTTGCAGGTTCATTTTCCCCTGTTAACGGGTGAGTGGGGGCGAGTCCTGTTACCTTGGTGACCAGGAGTGGAGCAGGGACTGTTCCCAATGGTGAAGGCAGAAGGGACAGGGTCTGAGGTCCCCAGCACCGCCCACCGTGCTCATGCACTGGAGCAGAGGGACTGCGCGAGGGGATCGCGTCAGGAGCGGCCCCACCTACCAGCTGTCTCCATAGCAACGAGGATAAAAAAACAACTGAAATAGAAAATATAGTGGGAATCTTCAGCTTGAATTCTTCATCATCATCTCGAACACATTAGAACACTTTATAATTCTTTGTAACACTTTGCAATTCTTTGTAACGCATTCTGACATGCTCTAATCCATTGTAACATTTTGTCAGCCTTTATAATCTTCTACTATCCTTTAAAATTCTTTTTAATCCTTTATAGCCGTTCAGACACTTCATAACACACTGTAACCCTTTATGGCACTCGATAATCCTTCTTAAATAGTTATAGCACAGTTCAACACTTTATAATGGCTAAAGCCTTTATACAGCATAGTAAAACTTCAGAATCTTTCGAAACTTTTCTAATCTTTCAAATTGTTTATAATCCCTCAGAATCCTTCAAAAATCTTAAGCTTCCTTTATAATCCTTTCTAATACTTTTTAATCCTTTGTAACCCTTAATATCCTTCATAACAATTGATGGTAATTTACTCATCTTTGCAGCCCTTTAGCCTCTATTGAATGTTGCTGGAGGGCGCAAGGTGTAAAGAAGGGAGTTTGGTAAGTGAGTAGATTTTAAGGCTTAAAATCTTTAAAGTCTAGTTTTAATTGTGTTTACATTTGGCAATTAATTGAAATTACTGTTTACGTTAAGAGGCAAGTGAGGTTTCTTACAATTTTAACCAGGGATGTGCAAGCTCTCTAAGAGAAGCTGTCGCTAGTTAATTAGGTAGCTAGCTTAAACTGCTTTCTGAGCTCCAGCAAAGCTGACAGATCATTGTTTTCAGAGAGTGTAAATTCACTGGAGTCTCAGAGTTGCGTGTTTGCATTGATTGCTGCTGGAGGGCACAGAGTGTGAAAAAGGCAGTTTGTTAAGTGATGGAGTTCGGTGAGAAGGGAAACTACAAATTAATTAAAAGAAAATAAATGTTATCATATTAACACTAAAGATGGCAAGACAGGTGATATGTCACAGCTGCAGTGTGTGGGAGCTTCTGGGTGCCACGGAAATCCACGGCAACTACATCTGTAGTAAGTGTCTGCTGCGTGAGGTGCTATGCTCATATCCTTCAGCGGGCGGCCGAGCTGCAGAGTCTACGATGCATCAGTGAAGGGAAAAGTTACCTAGACACTTTGTTCCAGAAGGCAGTCCCTATAGATGGGGTCACCTGTTTTGGTCAAAACCTCGGCCCTTGCAATTGGCAAACAAGTTTGAGGTTCTTGCAGCGAGGGCTGTAGTTTGGATTGGCTGGCTGACCGTGGTACCATGGTACATTAAACCGTTCAAGTGGCGGGAGCAAAATCGAATGCAGTTGTAAAGGGGACAGTATAGTGAGGGGGTGGACATTGTTCTCTGCAGCAAAGAGGGAGAGTTCAGAAAGCTGTGTTGCCTTCTGGTGTCGGGGTTCTGGACTCTTCTCAGGGCTGGAGAGTAACTTACAGTGGGAGGGGGAGGATCCACTGATCGTGGTCCATGTAGGTACTAACAAAATAAGGAGGACAAGGAAAGAGCTTCTGCTTAGTCAGTATGAGGAGCCAAGCAACAAATTATGAAACAGAACCACAAATGTACTAATGTCAGGCTTATTACCTGCGCCATGTGCAAACAAATTTAGGTCAAATGAGATCAGAGAAATGTATGTGTGGCTCAAAGACTGTTGGCGAAGTGGATTCCTATCCATGGACTTTGACACCAGAACGAGGGAAAGAGGGGGCTGTATCGACAGTCTGCGCCTAAACCATGCTGGGCCCATAGCTCTAGCGAATCGCATAACTAGGAAAGTAGAGAAGGTTGCAAACTAAAGAGTTGAGGCAAGGAATGATGTGCTCAATCAAAGAGTAGAGACAAGGCAAGAGAGAAAGGGATGAATATGGAAAAGATAAACAGACTGTGACAGGATTGGACAGTAATGACAAATCTAAGCGTAAATCGGCAGACAAGGCTGGAGTTTCCAAAAATAATAACAGGACAAAACTAAAGGTTGCGTATCTGAATGCACGTAGCATTTGAAAACAAAACAGATGAACTGATATCGCAAATAGAATTAACAAAACAATCTGATAACCATGATGGAGACATGGGTGCAGGATGACATAGCCTGGAATCTGAATATTGAAGGGGACATGACATTTAGGAAGAACAGGAAGTTAGGAAAATGTGGAAGGATAGCTCTGTTTATTAATGTTGGTATTAGCACATGTGATATGAATGACCTATGCTCAGGAAACTAGGATGTAGTCGCAGTTTAGGTGGAAATGAGAAACGGTAAAGGCAAAAAGTCACCAGTGGGAGAGTTGAACAGCTCCCCGAACAGTAACTCCAATGTAGGACGGCCTATAAAGAAATAAATATTCGGTGCTTGTCAGAAAGGTATGGCGATATTTAAGGGCAGAAATTAATCTACATATAGATTGGAACAGAAATCAGGTGGGCAAAGGTATCCAAGACGAGAAGTTCATCGAATGTCTTCAGGATAGTTTCTTACAACAGCACGTTCTGGAGCCAACCAGAGAGCAGGCTATACTAGACCTGGTATTGTGCAACAAGATAGGATTAATTAATGAAATCATCGTGGAGTGGCCACGAGGCAGCAGCGAGCATAATATGATTGATTTTTACACTCAGCGTGACGGAGAGAAGAGTGGGTCTAAGACAAGTATTTGAAACTTAAATAAGAACAATTATGAGGGCATGGAAACAGAGCTAGCAAAGGTGAAGTAGCAAAGCAGATTAGGTGCAAGTCAAGGGCGATGCAGTTGCAGAGTTGCAGTTACAGAACTTTAAGGTGGTATTTCAGAATATACAGAATAGATACACTCCAACGAGAAAAAAACAAATTCCAAGGGGAGGACCCACCATCAGTAGTTAACAAAAACCGTTAAAGATAGTATCAAACTGAAAGGAAAAAAAAACATATAATTGTGCAAAGTTGGGTAACAGGTCAGAAGATTGGACAGAATATAAAAAGCAGCAAAGAACGACTAAAATTAATAAAGAGGGGAAAATAGAGCACAAGAGAAAGCTGACGAGAAATATTAAGACAGATAGAAAACGTTTATGTTTAAAAAAAAAATTCAACCAAAAGATCATTGGTCTTATGGAAAGTGTTTATAGGGAAACAATAAGGGAAAATAAGGAGATGGCAGATGAATTGAACAGATACTTTGCATTGGTCTTTACAATAAAAGATACAAGCAGCATCCCAGAAATAGCTGTAAATCAGGAAATGGAAAGGAAGGAAGAACGTGAGAAAATTACAATCACCAGGGGAGTGGTGCAGAACAAATTGTTGGAGTTGCGGAATGACAAGTCCTCGGGTCCTGATGGACTTCATCCTCGGGTCTTTAAAAGAAGTGGCTCGTGAGATAATTGATGCGTTGATTTTCATTTCGCCAAATTCCCTACATTCGGGGAAGATTATATTAGACTGTAAAATATCCAACGTAACTCATTTATTCGGAAAAGGAGGGAGACAGAAAACAGGAAACTATAAGTCAATTAGCTTATCATCTGTCATAGGGAAGATGTTATACATTATTCTTAAAGACGTTATAGAGGGCACTAAGAAAAATTCAAGGGAATCAGGCACCGTCAACATAGTTTGCTGAAAAGGGTATCATGTTTAACCAATTTATTGGAGTTCTTTGAAGAAGTAGCACGTGCTGTGGATAAAGATGGACCTGTGGTTGCACCGTACTTAGATTTGCAGAAGGCATATGATAAGGTGGCACATCAAAGGTTTCCGTGGAATTTAAAAATTCATAGAGTAGGGGGTAACATTATGGCATGGATAGAAGATTGGCAAGCTAACAGGAAACAGAGAGTAGCATAAAATTGCCATTTTCTTGTTGGCAAGATGGAACGAATGGCGTGCCAAAGGGATCAGTGCTGGGACATCAACGTTTCACAATTTATATAAATGACTTGGATCAAGGGACCGATGATATGTTTTCTGAATTTACTGGTGGCACAAAGATAGGTAGGAAAATAAGCTGCAAAGAGGACATCAGGAGGCTACAAAGCGACATGGATAGGTTAAACGAGTGGTCAAATATCCAACAAATGGAGTTAACGAGAAAAAATGTGAAATCGTCCATTTAGGCAGATTAAATAAAAAAATAATCATTTATCTAAATGGTGAGAAATTGCAAAGTGCTCTGGGTGGCCTCGTGCATGAATCACAAAAGATTAGTATGCAGGTACAGCAGTTAATAAGGAAAGCTAAAAGACTTTTATCATTTATTGCGAGGGGAACTGCATACAGAAGTAAGAATGCTATGCGTCAGCTTTCCAGGGCATTGGTGCGACCACATCTGGATTGCTCTGCACAGTATTGGTCTCCTTATTTAAGGAAGGGCGTAAACGCATTGTAAGCAGACGACAGAAGGTTTTCATGACTTATACCTGGAATGGGCGAGCTGTCTAATGAAGAATGGTTGGACAGATAGGTTTGTATCGGCCGGATTTAAGAAAAATAAGTGGCGACTTGATTTAAACATAAACGATTCTGAGGGATCTTGACAGTGTGGAAATGAAGCTTCCACTTGTGGGAGAATCTAGAACACGAATCACTGTTGAAAATAAGGAATCGCCCATTTATTACACAGATGAGGGGATTTTATTTTCTCACAAAAGTTTGTGAGTCTTTGGAACTCTCCTCCTCAAAAGGCGGTTGAAGCAGAGTCTTTGAATATTCTTTAAGGTGGAGGCTGATAGATTCTTGATAAGCAAGAGGGCAAAATATTATTCAGGGTAGGCGGGAATGTGGAGTTGAGATACAAATCGATCATCCATGGACTTATTGAATGGTGCAGCTGGCTTTAGGGGCCGAATGGCCCACTCCTGCTCTTAATTCGTATGTTCATATGTAACTGGCTATGCCACGAACAAGTGGTTCCAGTAGAGCTGGCAGCTACATTTCAATGTGGAAAACTGTCCAGGTATGCCCTCTCCACAAAAAGGAGGAACAATTGAACCCACTTAATTACGACCACATCAGTGTGCTGTCGGTCATCAGCAAAGTGATGGAATAAACATAGAAGCAGAGAAAAATAGGAGCAGGAGTAGGCCATTCGGCCCTTCGAGCCTGCTCCACCATTCAATACGATCATGGCTGATCATCCAAACTTAGTAACTTGTTCCCGCTATCTCCCCGTATTCCTCGATCCCATTAGACCTAAGGACTATGTCTAACTCTTTCTTGAAAAAAATTAATGATTTTCCCCCACCTGCTTTCCATTTGTGGAGTATTCTACGGGTTCACCATTCTCTGGGTGAAGAAATCTCTCCTCATCTCAGAACTAAATGGATTATCCCTTATCCTTAGACTATGACCCCTGGTCCTGGACTCCCCCGCCATCGGGCACATCCTTCCTGCATCTAGACAGCCCAGTCCTGTTAGAATTTTGCAGGTTTCTATGCGATCCCCTCTCATTCTTCTAAACTCGAGGAAACACAAGCCTAATCGACCCAAGCTCTCTTCATAAGTCATTCCTGCCATCCCAGGAATCAGTCTGGTGAACCTTCGCTGCACGCCCTCCAAAGCAAGAATACCCTTGCTCAGCGAAGGAGACTAAATATGCGCACAATACGAAAGAAGTGGTCTCACCAAGGCCTTGTGTAATTGCAGCAAGACATCCTTGCTCCTGTACTCGAATCCTCTCGCTCTGAAGGCCAACATACCATTTGCCATTGTTTACTGCCTCCTGCACTTGCATGCTTACGTTCAGCGACTGGAACTAAGGCTGCCCCTCAAACTAAGGCAGCCCCTCAAGCTAAGGCAGCCCCTCAAACTAAGGCAACACATCAAAATAATGCAACACATCAAAATAATGCAACACCTCAAACGAAGGCTACACCTCAAACTAAGGCAACACCTCAAACTAAGGAAACACCTCAAACTGAGGCAACAGTCAAACTAAGGCAAAACCTCAAAGTAAGGCAACAGTCAAACTAAGGGAACCGTCAAACTAATGCAACACCTCAAACTAATGCAACACCTCAAACTAAGGCGAAACATCAAACTAAGGCAAAACCTCAAACTAAGGCAACACCTCAAACTAAGGCAAAACCTCAAACCAAGGCAAAACCTCAAACTAAGGCAACCCTCAAAATAAGGCAAACCTCAAACTAAGGCAACCCTCAATCAAAGGAAACACTCAATCAAAGGAAACCCTCAATCAAAGGCAACCCTCAAACAAAGGCAACACCTCAAACTAAGGCAACACCTCAAACTAAGGCAACACCTCAAACTAAGGCAGCCGTCAAATAAAGGCAACACCTCAAATTAAGGCAGCACATCAAACTAAGGCAACACATCAAACTAAGGCAAGACATCAAACTAAGGCAACACATCAAACGAAGGCAACACATCAAACTGAGGCAACACATCAAACGAAGGCAACACATCAAACTAAGGTAACAGCGCAAACTAATGCCATACCTCAAACTAATGCAATACCTCAAACTAATGCAACACCTCAAACTAAGGCAACACCTCAAACTAAGGCAACACCGCAAACTAAGGCAACACCTCAGAATAGGCCAACACCTCAAACAAAGGCTCCCATCAAACGAAGCAATATCTCAAACTAAGGCAACACCTGAAACTAATGCAACACCTCAAACAAAGGCTACCATCAAACTAAGCAATATCTCAAACAAAGGCAATCCTCAAGCTAAGGCAAACCTCAGACTGAGGCAGCAGTCAAGACAAGGCAACTCTCAATTTAAGACAACCCTCAAACTAATGCAACACCTGAAACTAAGGCAACCCATAAACGAAGGCAATTCCTCAAACTAAAGCAATTCCTCAAACTAAGGCAACCCTCAAACTAAGGCAACACTCAAACTAACGCAACCCTCAAACGAACGCAACCCTCAAACTAAGGCAACCCTCAAATTAAGGCAACGCTCAAACTAAGGCAACGCTCAAACTAAGGCAACCCTCAACAAATGCAACACCTCAAACGAAGGCAACACCTCAAACGAAGGCAACACCTCAAACTAAGACAACACCTCAAACTAAGGCAACACCTCAAACTTAGGCAACACCTCAAACTTAGGCAACACCTCAAACTGAGGCAACAGTCAAACTAAGGCAACACCTCAAACTAAGGCAACACCTCAAACGAAGGCAACACCTCAAACGAAGGCAACACCTCAAACTAAGGCAACACCTCAAACTAAGGCAACACATCAAACTGAGGCAACACCTCAAACTAAGGCAACCGTCAAACAAAGGCAACACATCAAACTCAGGCAACAGTCAAACTAAGGGAACCGTCAAAGTAATGCAACACCTCAAACTAATGCAACACCTCAAACTAAGGCAAAACCTCAAACTAAGGCAACCGTCAAACTAAGGCAACCCTCAAACTAAGGCAACTCTCAATCCAAGGAAACCCTCAATCAAAGGAAGCCCGCAATCAAAGGCAACCCTCAAACAAAGGCAACACCTCAAACTGAGGCAACACCTCAAACTAAGGCAACACCTCAAACTAAGGCAGCCGTCAAATAAAGGCAACACCTCAAATTAAGTCAGCACCTCAAACTAAGGCAACACATCAAACTAAGGCAACACATCAAACGAAGGCAACACATCAAACTAAGGCAACACATCAAACTAAGGCAACACATCAAACGAAGGCAACCCTCCAACTAATGCCATACCTCAAACTAATGCAGTACCTCAAACTAATGCAACACCTCAAACTGAGGCAACACCTCAAACTAAGGCAACACCTCAAACTAAGGCAACACCTCAAAATAGGCCAACACCTCAAACAAAGGCTCCCATCAAACTAAGCAATATCTCAAACTAAGGCAATCCTCAATCTAAGGCAAACCTCAGACTGAGGCAGCAGTCAATACAAGGCAACTCTCAATTTCAGACAACCCTCAAACTAATGCAACACCTGAAACTCAGGCAACCCACAAACGAAGTGAATTCCTCAAACTAAAGCAATTCATCAAACTAAGGCAACCCTCAAACAAGGGCAACCCTCAAACTAATGCAACCCTCAAACTAGCGCAACCCTCAAACTAAGGCAACCCTCAAACAAAGGCAACGCACAAACTAGGGCAACGCTCAAACTAAGGCAACGCTCAAACTAAGGCAACCCTCAACAAAGGCAACCCCTCAAACAAAGGCAACCCCTCAAACAAAGGCAACCCTCAAAGTAAGGAAACCCTCAAACTAAGGGAACCCTCAAACTGAGGCAACACCTCAAACTAAGGCAACAGCTCAAACTAAGGCAATACCTCAAACTAATGCAACAACTCAAACTAATGCAATACCTCAAACTCAGGCAAAACCTCAAACTAATGCAAAACGTCAAACTAAGGCAACACCTCAAACTAAGGCAAAACCTCAAACTAAGGCAAAACCTCAAACTAAGACAACCCTCAAACAAAGGCAACCCTCAAACTAAGGCAACCCTCAATCAAAGGAAACCCTCAATCAAAGGAAACCCTCAATCAAAGGCAACCCTCAAACAAAGGCAACACCTCAAACTAAGGCAACACCTCAAACTAAGGCAACACCTCAAACTAAGGCAGCCGTCAAATAAAGGCAACACCTCAAATTAAGGCAACACATCAAACTAAGGCAACACATCAAACTGAGGCAACACATCAAACTAAGGCAACCCTCCAACTAATGCCATACCTCAAACTAATGCAACACCTCAAACTAAGGCAAAACCTCAAACTAAGTCAATACCGCAAACTAAGGCAACACCTGAAAATAGGCCAACACCTCAAACAAAGGCTCCCATCAAACTAAGCAATATCTCAAACTAAGGCAACACCTAAAACTAATGCAACACCTCAAACAAAGGCTACCATCAAACTAAGCAATATCTCAAACTAAGGCAATCCTCAATCTGAGGCAAACCTCAGACTGAGGCAGCAGTCAATACAAGGCAACTCTGAATTTAAGACAACCCTCAAACTAATGCAACACCTGAAACTAAGGCAACCCATAAACGAAGGCAATTCCTCAAACTAAGGCAATTCCTCAAACTAAGGCAACCCTCAAACTAACGCAACCCTCAAACTAACGCAACCCTCAAACTAACGCAACCCTCAAACAAAGGCAACCCTCAAACTAAGGCAACGCTCAAACTAAGGCAACGCTCAAACTAAGGCAACCCTCAACAAAGGCAACACCTCAAACGAAGGCAACACCACAAACGAAGGCAACACCTCAAACTAAGACAACACCTCAAACTAAGGCAACACCTCAAACTGAGGCAACAGACAAACTAAGGGAACACCTCAAACTAAGGCAACACCTCAAACTGAGGCAACAGTCAAACTAAGGCAACACCTCAAACTGAGCAACAGTCAAACTAAGGCAACACCTCAAACTAAGGCAACACCTCAAACGAAGGCAACACCTCAAACTAAGGCAACACCTCAAACTCAGGCAACACATCAAACTAAGGCAACGCCACAAACTAAGGCAAAGCTCAAACTAAGGCAACGCTCAAACTAAGGCAACCCTCAACAAAGGCAACACCTCAAACGAAGGCAACACCTCAAACTTAGGCAACACCTCAAACTTAGGCAACACCTCAAACTGAGGCAACAGTCAAACTAAGGCAACACCTCAAACTAAGGCAACACCTCAAACTAAGGCAACACATCAAACTAAGGCAACACCTCAAAGTAAGGCAACACCTCAAACTAAGGCAACACATCAAACTAAGGCAACACCTCAAAGTAATGCAACCGTCAAACAAATGCAACACATCAAACGAAGGCAAGACCTCAAACGAAGGCAACACCTCAAACGAAGGCAACACCTCAAGCTAAGGCAACACCTCAAACTAAGGCAACACCTCAAACTAAGGATACACTTCAAACTTAGGCAACAGTCAAACTGAGGCAACACCTCAAACGAAGGCAACGGTCAAACTAAGGGAACCGTCAAACTAATGCAACACCTCAAACTAATGCAACACCTCAAACTAAGGCAAAACCTCAAACTAAGGCAAAACCTCAAACTAAGGCAAAACCTCAAACTGAGGCAACTCTCAATCAAAGGAAACCCTCAATCAAAGGAAGCCCTCAATCAAAGGCAACCCTCAAACAAAGGCAACACCTCAAACTAAGGCAACACCTCAAACTAAGGCAACACCTCAAACTGAGGCAACACCTCAAACTAAGGCAACACCTCAAACTAAGGCAGCCGTCAAATAAAGGCAACACCTCAAATTAAGGCAACACATCAAACTAAGGCAACACATCAAACTGAGGCAACACATGAAACGAAGGTAACACATCAAACTAAGGCAACACATCAAACTAAGGCAACACATCAAACTAAGGCAACACATCAAACTAAGGCAACCCTCCAACTATTGCCATACCTCAAACTAATGCAGTACCTCAAACTAATGCAACACCTCAAACTAAGGCAACACCTCAAACTAAGGCAACACCACAAACTAAGGCAACACCTCAAAATAGGCCAATACCTCAAACAAAGGCTCCCATCAAACTAAGCAATATCTCAAACTAAGGCAATCCTCAATCTAAGGCAAACCTCAGACTGAGGCAGCAGTCAATACAAGGCAACTCTCAATTTAAGACAACCCTCAAACGAATGCAACACCTAAAACTAAGGCAACCCATAAACGAAGGCAATTCCTCAAACTAAGGCAATTCCTCAAACTATGGCAACCCTCAAGCTAAGGCAACCCTCAAACTAATGCATCCCTCAAACTAACGCAACCCTCAAACTAAGGCAACCCTCAAACTAAAGCAACGCTCAAACTAAGGCAACCCTCAAACTAAGGCAACGCTCAAACTAAGGCAACCCTCAACAAAGGCAACCCCTCAAACAAAGGCAGCCCCTCAAACAAAGGCAACCCCTCAAACAAAGGCAACCCTCAAACTAAGGGAACCCTCAAACTAAGGGAACCCTCAAACTAAGGCAACACCTCAGACTCAGGCAACACCTCAAACTAAGGCAGCCCAAAGACTAAAGCAACGCCTCAAACGTAGGCAACGCCTCAAACTGAGGCAACGCCTCAAACTGAGGCAGCGCCTCAATCTAAGGCAACGCCTCAATCTAAGGCAACCCTTAAAATATGGCAATGCTCAAACTAATGCAGACCATCAAACTAATGCAGCCCCTCAAACTGAGAAACCATCAAACTTAGGCACCCCTCAAACTAATGCAACACCTCAATCAAAGGCAACCCTTAAAATATGGCAACGCTCAAACTAATGCAGACCCTCAAACTAATGCAGACCCTGAAACTAAGGCAACCCTCAAACAGATGCAGCCCCTTAAACTAAGGCAACACCTCAAACTAAGGCAGCACCTCAAACTAAAGGAACCATCAAACTAAGGGAACCCTCAAAGTAAGGGAACCCTCAAACAAAGGCAACACACTAACGAAGGCTGCAACTCAAACTAAAGCAACACCTCAAACTAATGAAACACCTCAAACTAATGCAATACCTCAAACTAATGCAACACCTCAAACTAATGCATCTCCTCAAACTAAGGAAACCGTCAATCAAAGGCAACACTTCATACTCAGGCAACACCTCAAACTAAGGCGGCCCCTCAAACTCAGGCGGCCCCTCAAACTAAGGCAACACCTCAATCTAAGGCAACACCTCAAACCAATGCAACACCTCAAATAAGGCAACACCTCAAACTAAGGCAACACCTGAAACTAAGGCAACCCCTCAAACAGATGCAGCCCCTTAAACTAAGGCAACACCTCAAACTCAGGCAACACCTCTAACTAAGGGAACCCTCAAACAAAGGCAACCCACTAATGAAGGTTGCAACTCAAACTAAAGCAACACCTCAAAATAATGCAACACCTCAAACTCATGCAACACCTCAAACTAATGCAACACCTCAAACTAATGCAACACCTCAAACTAATGCAACACCTCAAACTAATGCAACTCCTCAAACTCATGCAATACCTCAAACTAATGCAACACCTCAAACTAATGCAAAACCTTAAACTAATGCAACACCTCAAACTAATGAAACACCTCAAACTGAGGAAACCGTCAATCAAAGGCAACACCTCATACTCAGGCAACACCTCAAACTAAGGCGGCCCCTCAAACTAAGGCGGACCCTCAAACTAAGGCGGCCCCTCAAACTAAGGCAGCCCCTCAAACTAAGGCAGCCCCTCATCTAAGGCAACACATCAAAATAATGCAACACATCAAAATAATGCAACACCTCAAACTAAGGAAACACCTCAAAGTAAGGCAACACCTCAAACTGAGGCAACCGTCAAACTAATGGAACCCTCAAACTAAGGCAACACCTCAATCTAAGGCAACACCTCAAACTAAGGCAACACCTGAAACTAATGCAACCCCTCAAACAGATGCAGCCCCTTAAACTAAGGCAACACCTCAAACTAATGCAACACCTCAAACTAAGGGAACCCTCAAACTAAGGGAACCCTCAAACTAAGGTAACCCTCAAACAAAGGCAACCCACTAACGAAGGCTGCAACTCAAACTAAAGCAACACCTCAAACTAATGCAACACCTCAAACTAATACAACACCTCAAACTAATGCAACACCTCAAACTAATGCAACACCTCAAACTAAGGAAACCGTCAATGAAAGGCCACACCTCATACTCAGGCAACACCTCAAACTAAGGCGGCCCCTCAAACTAAGGCGGCCCCTCAAACTAAGGCAACACCTCAAACTCAGGCAACACCTCAAACCAATACAACACCTCAAACTAAGGCAACACCTCAAACTAATGTAACACCTGAAACTAAGGCAACCCCTCAAACAGATGCAGCCCCTGAAACTAAGGCAACACCTCAAACTAAGGCAACACCTCAAACTAAGGGAACCCTCTAACTAAGGGAACCCTCAAACAAAGGCAACCCACTAACGAAGGCTGCAACTCAAACTAAAGCAACACCTCAAACTAATGCAACACCTCAAACTCATGCAACTCCTCAAACTCATGCAATACCTCAAACTAATGCAACACCTCAAACTAATGCAAAACCTCAAACTAATGCAACACCTCAAACTAATGAAACACCTCAAACTAATACAACACCTCAAACTAATGCAACACCTCAAACTAATGCAACACCTCAAACTATGGAAACCGTCAATGAAAGGCCACACCTCATTCTCAGGCAACACCTCAAACTAAGGCGGCCCCTCAAACTAAGGCGGCCCCTCAAACTAAGGCAACACCTCAAATTAAGGCAACACCTCAAACCAATGCAACACTTCAAACTAAGGCAACACCTCAAACTAATGTAACACCTGAAACTAAGGCAACCCCTCAAACAGATGCAGCCCCTTAAACTAAGGCAACACCTCAAACTAAGGCAACACCTCATACTAAGGGAACCCTCAAACTAAGGGAACCCTCAAACAAAGGCAACCCACTAACGAAGGCTGCAACTCAAACTAATGCAACACCTCAAACTAATGCAACACCTCAAACTAATGCAACACCTCAAACTAATGCAACACCTCAAACTAATGCAACAACTCAAACTAATGCAACATCTCAATCTATGCAACACCTCAAACTAATGCAACACCTCACACTAATGCAACACCTCAAACCAATTCAACACCTCAAACTAATGCAACACATCAAACTAATGCAACACCTCAAACTAATGCAACACCTCAAACTAATGAAACACCTCAAACTAAGGAAACCGTCAATCAAAGGCAACACCTCAAACTAATGCCACACCTCAAACTAATGCAACACCTCAAACTAATGCAACACCTCAAACTAATGAAACACCTCAAACTAAGGACACCGTCAATCAAAGGCAGCACCTCATACTCAGGCAACACCTCAAACTAAGGCGGCCCCTCAAACTCAGGCGGCCCCTCAAACTAAGGCAACACCTCAATGTAAGGCAACACCTCAAACCAATGCAACACCTCAAATAAGGCAACTCCTCAAACTAAGGCAACACCTGAAACTAAGGCAACCCCTCAAACAGATGCAGCCCCTTAAACTAAGGCAACACCTCAAACTCAGGCAACACCTCTAACTAAGGGAACCCTCAAACAAAGGCAACCCACTAACGAAGGCTGCAACTCAAACTAAAGCAACACCTCAAACTAATGCAACACCTCAAACTCATGCAACACCTCAAACTAATGCAACACCTCAAACTAATGCAACACCTCAAACTAATGCAACACCTCAAACTAATGCAACTCCTCAAACTCATGCAATACCTCAAACTAATGCAACACCTCAAACTAATGCAAAACCTTAAACTAATGCAACACCTCAAACTAATGAAACACCTCAAACTGAGGAAACCGTCAATCAAAGGCAACACCTCATACTCAGGCAACACCTCAAACTAAGGCGGCCCCTCAAACTAAGGCGGACCCTCAAACTAAGGCGGCCCCTCAAACTAAGGCAGCCCCTCAATCTAAGGCAGCCCCTCAAACTAAGGCAGCACATCAAAATAATGCAACACATCAATATAATGCAACACCTCAAACTAAGGCAACACCTCAAAGTAAGGCAACACCTCAAACTGAGGCAACCGTCAAACTAATGGAACCCTCAAACTAAGGCAACACCTCAATCTAAGGCAACACCTCAAACTAAGGCAACACCTGAATCTAATGCAACCCCTCAAACAGATGCAGCCCCTTAAACTAAGGCAACACCTCAAACTAATGCAACACCTCAAACTAAGTGAACCCTCAAACTAAGGGAACCCTCAAACTAAGGTAACCCTCAAACAAAGGCAACCCACTAACGAAGGCTGCAACTCAAACTAAAGCAACACCTCAAACTAATGCAACACCTCAAACTAATACAACACCTCAAACTAATGCAACACCTCAAACTAATGCAACACCTCAAACTAAGGAAACCGTCAATGAAAGGCCACACCTCATACTCAGGCAACACCTCAAACTAAGGCGGCCCCTCAAACTAAGGCGGCCCCTCAAACTAAGGCAACACCTCAAACTCAGGCAACACCTCAAACCAATACAACACCTCAAACTAAGGCAACACCTCAAACTAATGTAACACCTGAAACTAAGGCAACCCCTCAAACTGATGCAGCCCCTGAAACTAAGGCAACACCTCAAACTAAGGCAACACCTCAAACTAAGGGAACCCTCTAACTAAGGGAACCCTCAAACAAAGGCAACCCACTAACGAAGGCTGCAACTCAAACTAAAGCAACACCTCAAACTAATGCAACACCTCAAACTCATGCAACACCTCAAACTAATGCAACACCTCAAACTAATGCAACACCTCAAACTAATGCAACACCTCAAACTAATGCAACTCCTCAAACTCATGCAATACCTCAAACTAATGCAACACCTCAAACTAATGCAAAACCTCAAACTAATGCAACACCTCAAACTAATGTAACACCTCAAACTAAGGAAACCGTCAATCAAAGGCAACACCTCATACTCAGGCAACACCTCAAACTAAGGCGGCCCCTCAAACTAAGGCGGACCCTCAAACTAAGGCGGCCCCTCAAACTAAGGCAACACATCAAAATAATGCAACACATCAAAATAATGCAACACCTCAAACTAAGGCAACACCTCAAACTAAGGCAACACCTCAAAGTAAGGCAACACCTCAAACTGAGGCAACCGTCAAACTAATGGAACCCTCAAACTAAGGCAACACCTCAATCTAAGGCAACACCTCAAACTAAGGCAACACCTGAAACAAAGGCAACCCCTCAAACAGATGCAGCCCCTTAAACTAAGGCAACACCTCAAACTAATGCAACACCTCAAACTAAGGGAACCCTCAAACTAAGGGAACCCTCAAACTAAGGTAACCCTCAAACAAAGGCAACCCACTAACGAAGGCTGCAACTCAAACTAAAGCAACACCTCAAACTAATGCAACACCTCAAACTAATACAACACCTCAAACTAATGCAACACCTCAAACTAATGCAACACCTCAAACTAAGGAAACCGTCAATGAAAGGCCACACCTCATACTCAGGCAACACCTCAAACTAAGGCGGCCCCTCAAACTAAGGCGGCCCCTCAAACTAAGGCAACACCTCAAATTAAGGCAACACCTCAAACCAATGCAACACTTCAAACTAAGGCAACACCTCAAACTAATGTAACACCTGAAACTAAGGCAACCCCTCAAACAGATGCAGCCCCTGAAACTAAGGCAACACCTCAAACTAAGGCAACACCTCATACTAAGGGAACCCTCAAACTAAGGGAACCCTCAAACAAAGGCAACCCACTAACGAAGGCTGCAACTCAAACTAATGCAACACCTCAAACTAATGCAACACCTCAAACTAATGCAACACCTCAAAATAATGCAACAACTCAAACTAATGCAACATCTCAATCTATGCAACACCTCAAACTAATGCAACACCTCAAACTAATGCAACACCTCAAACCAATGCAACACCTCAAACTAATGCAACACATCAAACTAATGCAACACCTCAAACTAATGCAACACCTCAAACTAATGAAACACCTCAAACTAAGGAAACCGTCAATCAAAGGCAACACCTCAAACTAATGCAACACCTCAAACTAATGCAACACCTCAAACTAATGAAACACCTCAAACTAAGGACACCGTCAATCAAAGGCAGCACCTCATACTCAGGCAACACCTCAAACTAAGGCGGCCCCTCAAACTAAGGCAGCCCCTCAAACTAAGGCAGCCCCTCAAACTAAGGCAACACATCAAAATAATGCAACACATCAAAATAATGCAACACCTCAAATTAAGGCAACACCTTAAACTAAGGCAACACCTCAAACTAATGCAACACCTCAAACTAATGAAACACCTCAAACTAAGGAAACCGTCAATCAAAGGCAGCACCTCATACTGAGGCAACACCTCAAACTAAGGCGGCCCCTCAAACTAAGGCGGCCCCTCAAACTAAGGCTGCCCCTCAAACTAAGGTAGCCCCTCAAACTAAGGCAGCCCCTCAAACTAAGGCAACACATCAAAATAATGCAACACATCAAAATAATGCAACACCTCAAATTAAGGCAACACCTTAAACTAAGGCAACACCTCAAACTAAGGCAAAACCTCAAAGTAAGGCAACACCTCAACCTGAGGCAACCGTCAAACTAATGGAACCCTCAAACTAAAGCAACACCTCAAACGAAGTCAACACCTCAAACTGAGGCAACACCTCAAACAAAGGCAACTCTCAAACTAAGGCAACTCTCACACTAAGGCAACACCTCAAACTAAGGCAACACCTCAAACTAATGCAACACCTCAAACTAATGCAACAACTCAAAATAAGGGAACCCTCAAACTAAGGGAACCCTCAAACTAAGGGAACCCACTAACGAAGGCTGCAACTCAAACGAAGGCAACACCTCAAACTAAGACAACCCTCAAACTAAGGCAACCCTCAAACTAAGGCAACCCTCAAACTAAGGCAGCCCCTCAAACTAAGGCAGCCCCTCAAACGAAGGCAGCACCTCAAACTAAGGCAACAACTCAAACTAAGGCAACAACTCAAACGAAGGCAACAACACAAACTAAGGCAACAACTCAAACTAAGGCAACAACTCAAACTGAGGCAACACCTCAAACTAAGGCAACAACTCAAACTAAGGCAACACCTCAAACTAAGGCAACACCTCAAACAAATGCAACACCTCAAACTGAGGCAAAACCACAAACTAAGGGAGCACTCAATCTAAGGCAACGCGTCAAACTAAGGCATCCCTCAAACTAAGGCAGCCCCTCAAACTAAGGCAGCCCCTCAAACTAAGGCAACCCCTCAAACTAAGGATACCCCTCAAACTAAGGCAGCCCCTCAAACTAAGGCAGCCCCTCAAACTAAGTCAGCACCTCAAACGAAGGCAGCAAATCAAACTAATGCAGCACCTCAAACGAAGGCAACATCTAAAACTAAGGAAGCACCACAAACGAAGGGAACCCTCAATCTGAGGCAACACCTCAAACTGAGGCAACAACTCAAACTAAGGCAACACCTCAAACTAAGGCAACACCTCAAAGGAATGCAACACCTCAAACGAAGGCAACACCTCAAACGAAGGCAACACCTCAAACGAAGGCAACACCTCAAACTAAGGCAACATCTCAAACTAAGGAAACACCTCAAACTTAGGCAACAGTCAAACTAAGGAAACACCTCAAACTTAGGCAACACTCAAACTAAGGGAACCGTCAAACTAATGCAACACCTCAAACTAATGCAACACCTCAAACTAAGGCATAACCTTAAACCTCAAACTAAGGCAAAACCTCAAACTAAGGCAACACCTCAAACTAAGGCAAAACCTCAAACTAAGGCAACCCTCAAACTAGGGCAACCCTCAATCAAAGGAAACCCTCAACCAAAATAAACCCTCAATCAAAGGCAACTCTCAAACAAAGGCAACATCTCAAACTAAGGCAACACCTCAACCTAAGGCAACACCTCAATCTAAGGCAGCCGTCAAATAAAGGCAACACCTCAAATGAAGGCAACACCTCAACCTAAGGCAAACGTCAAACAAATGCAACACCTCAAACGAAGGCAACACCTCAAACGAAGGCAAGACCTCAAACGAAGGCAACACCTTAAACTAAGACAACACCTCAAACTAAGGCAACACCTCAAACTAAGGCAACACCTCAAACTTAGGCAACACCTCAAACTTAGGCAACATCTCAAACTTAGGCAACACCTCAAACTAAGGCAACACCTCAAACGAAGGCAACACCTCAAACGAAGGCAACACCTCAAACTAAGGCAACACCTCAAACTAAGGCAACAACTCAAAGTAAGGCAACACCTCAAACTAAAGCAACCGTCAAACAAATGCAGCACCTCAAACGAAGGCAACACCTCAAACGAAGGCAACACATCAAACGAAGGCAACACCTCAAACTAAGGCAACACCTCAAACTAAGGCAACAGTCAAACTAAGGCACCACCTGAAACTAAAGCAACAGTCAAACTAAGGGAACCGTCAAACTAATGCAACACCTCAAACTAATGCAAAACCTCAAACTAAGGCTAAACCTCAAACTAAGGCAAAACCTCAAACTAAGGCAAAACCTCAAACTAAGGCAAAACCTCAAACTAAGGCAACCCTCAAACTAAGGCGACCCTCAATCAAAGGAACCCCTCAATCAAAGGAAACCCTCAATCAAAGGCAACCCTCAAACAAAGGCAACACCTCAAACTAAGGCAACACCTCAAACGAAGGCAACACATCAAACTAAGGCAACACATCAAACTAAGGCAACACATCAAACTAAGGCAACACATCAAACGAAGGCAACACATCAAACTGAGGCAACAAATCAAACTCAGGCAACACATCAAACGAAGGCAACACATCAAACTGAGGCAACAAATCAAACTAAGGCAACACATCAAACTAAGGCAACACCGAAAACTAATGCCATACCTCAAACGAAGGCAATACCTCAAACTGAGGCAACATCGCAAACTAAGGCAACACCTCAAAATCGGCCAACACCTCAAAAAAGGCTCCCATCAAACTAAGCAATATCTCAAACTAAGGTAACACCTAAAACTAATGCAACACCTCAAACAAAGGCTACCATCAAACTAAGCAATATCTCAAACTAAGGCAATCCTCAATCTAAGGTAAACCTCAGACTGAGGCAGCAGTCAATACAAGGCAACTCTCAATTTTAGACAACCCTCAAACGAATGCAACACCTGAAACTAAGGCAACCCATAAACGAAGGCAATTCCTCAAACTAAGGCAATTCCTCAAACGAAGGCAACCCTCAAACTAACACAACCCTCAAACTAACGCAACCCTTAAACTAACGCAACCCTCAAACTAAGGCAACCCTCAAACTAAGGCAACGCTCAAAGGAAGGCAGCGCTCAAACTAAGGCAAGGCTCAAACTAAGGCAACCCTCAACAAAGGCAACACCTCAAACGAAGGCAACACCTCAAATGAAGGTAACACCTCAAACTAAGACAACACCTCAAACTAAGGCAACACCTCAAACTTAGGCAACACCTCAAACTTAGGCAACACCTCAAACTTAGGCAACACTTCAAACTGAGGCAACAGTCAAACTAAGGCAACAGTCAAACTAAGGCAACACCTCAAACTAAGGCAACACCTCAAACGAAGGCAACACCTCAAACGAAGGCAACACCTCAAACTAAGGCAACACCTCAAACTAAGGCAACACATCAAACTGAGGCAACACCTCAAACTAAGGCAACCGTCAAACAAATGCAACACCTCAAACGAAGGCAACACCTCAAACGAAGGCAACACCTCAAACGAAGGCAACACCTCAAGCTAAGGCAACACCTCAAACTAAGGCAACACCTCAAACTAAGAAAACACTTCAAACTTAGGCAACAGTCAAACTAAGGCAACACCTCACACTAAGGCAACAGTCAAACTAAGGGAACCGTCAAACTAATGCAACACCTCAAACTAATGCAACACCTCAAACTAAGGCAAAACCTCAAACTAAGGCAAATCCTCAAACTAAGGCAAAACCTCAAACTAAGGCAACCCTCAAACTGAGGCTACCCTCAAACTAAGGCAACCCTCAATCAAAGGAAACCCTCAATCAAAGGAAGCCCTCAATCAAAGGCAACCCTCAAACAAAGGCAACACCTCAAACTAAGGCAACACCTCAAACTAAGAAAACACCTCAAACTGAGGCAACACCTCAGACTAAGGCAACACCTCAAACTAAGGCAGCCGTCAAATAGAGGCAACACCTCAAATTAAGGCAACACATCAAACTAAGGCAACACATCAAACTAAGGCAACACATCAAACTGAGGCAACACATCAAACTAAGGCAACCCTCCAACTATTGCCATACCTCAAACTAATGCAGCACCTCAAACTAATGCAACACCTCAAACTAAGGCAAAACCACTAACTAAGGCAACACCTCAAACTCAGGCAACACCTCAAAATAGGCCAACTCCTCAAACAAAGGCTCCCATCAAACTAAGCAATATCTCAAACTAAGGCAATCCTCAATCTAAGGCAAACCTCAGACTGAGGCAGCAGTCAATACAAGGCAACTCTCAATTTAAGACAACCCTCAAACTATACAACACCTGAAACTAAGGCAACCCATAAACGAAGGCAATTCCTCAAACTAAGGCAATTCCTCAAACTAAGGCAACCCTCAAACTAGGGCAACCCTCAAACTAATGCAACCCTCAAACTAACGCAACCCTCAAACTAAGGCAACCCTCAAACTAAGGCAACGCTCAAACTAAGGCAACGCTCAAACTAAGGCAAGCCTCAACAAAGGCAACCCCTCAAACAAAGGCAACCCCTCAAACAAAGGCAACCCTCAAACTAAGGGAACCCTCAAACTAAGGGAACCCTCAAACTAAGGCAACACCTCAAACTAAGGCAATAGCTCAAGCTAAGGCAACACCTCAAACTAAGGCAACACCTCAAACTAATGCAACACCTCAAACTAAGGCAAAACCTCAAACTAAGGCAAAACCTCAAACTAAGGCAACACCTCAAACTAAGGCAAAACCTCAAACTAAGGCAAACCTCAAACTAAGGCTACCCTCAAACTAAGGCAACCCTCAATCAAAGGAAACCCTCAATCAAAGGAAACCCTCAATCAAAGGCAACCCTCAAACAAAGGCAACACCTCAAACTAAGGCAACACCTCAAACTGAGGGAACACCTCAAACTAAGCCAGCCGTCAAATGAAGGCAGCACCTCAAATTAAGGCAACACATCAACTAAGGCAACACATCAAACTAAGGCAACACATCAAACTGAGGCAACACATCAAACTGAGGCAACACATCAAACGAAGGCAACCCTCCAACTAATGCCATACCTCAAACTAATGCAATACCTCAAACTAATGCAACATCTCAAACTAAGGCAACACCTCAAACCAAGGCAACACCGCAAACTAAGGCAACACCTCAAAATAGGCGAACACCTCAAACAAAGGCTCCCATCAAACTAAGCAATATCTCAAACTAAGGCAACACCTAAAACTAATGCAACACCTCAAACAAAGGCTACCATCAAACTAAGCAATATCTCAAACTAAGGCAATCCTCAATCTAAGCCAAACCTCAGACTGAGGCAGCAGTCAATACAAGGCAACTCTCAATTTAAGACAACCCTCAAACTAATGCAACACCTGAAACTAAGGCAACCCATAAACGAAGGCAATTCCTCAAACTAAGGCAATTCCTCAAACTAAGGCAACCCTCAAACTAACGCAACCCCCAAACTAACGCATCCCTCAAACTAACGCAACCCTCAAACTAAGGCAACCCTCAAACTAAGGCAACGCTCAAACTAAGGCAACGCTCAAACTGAGGCAACCCTCAACAAAGGCAACACCTCAAACGAAGGCAACACCTCAAACGAAGGCAACACCTCAAACTAAGACAACACCTCAAACTAAGGCAACACCTCAAACTGAGGCAACAGTCAAACTAAGGCAACACCTCAAACTAAGGCAACACCTCAAACTGAGGCAACAGTCAAACTAAGGCAACACCTCAAACTGAGGCAACAGTCAAACTAAGGCAACACCTCAAACTGAGGCAACACCTCAAACTGAGGCAACAGTCAAACTAAGGCAAAACCTCAAACTGAGGCAACAGTCAAACTAAGGCAACACCTCAAACTAAGGCAACACCTCAAACGAAGGCAACACCTCAAACGAAGGCAACCCATCAAACTAAGGGAACACCTCAAACTAAGGCAACGCTCAAACTAAGGCAACCCTCAAACTAAGGCAACCCTCAACAAAGGCAACACCTGAAACTTAGGCAACACCTCAAACTTAGGCAACACCTCAAACTGAGGCAACAGTCAAACTAAGGCAACACCTCAAACTAAGGCAACACCTCAAACGAAGGCAACACCTCAAACTAATGCAACACCTCAAACTCAGGCAACACCTCAAACTAAGGCAACACCTCAAACTAAGGCAACACATCAAACTAAGGCAACCCTCAAACTAACACAACCCCCAAACTAACGCAACCCTCAAACTAACGCAACCCTCAAACTAAGGCAACCCTCAACAAAGGCAACACTTCAAACGAAGGCAACACCTCAAACTAAGACAACACCTCAAACTAAGGCAGCACCTCAAACTGAGGCAACAGTCAAACTAAGGCAACACCTCAAACTAAGGCAACACCTCAAACTGAGGCAACAGTCAAACTAAGGCAACACCTCAAACTGAGGCAACAGTCAAACTAAGGCAACATCTCAAACTGAGGCAACACCTCAAACTGAGGCAACAGTCAAACTAAGGCAACACCTCAAACTGAGGCAACAGTCAAACTAAGGCAACACCTCAAACTAAGGCAACACCTCAAACGAAGGCAACACCTCAAACTAAGGCAACACATCAAACTAAGGGAACACCTCAAACTAAGGCAACGCTCAAACTAAGGAAACCCTCAAACTAAGGCAACTATCAACAAAGGCAACACCTCAAACTTAGGCAACACTTCAAACTTAGGCAACACCTCAAACTGAGGCAACAGTCAAACTAAGGCAACACCTCAAACTAAGGCAACACCTCAAACGAAGGCAACACCTCAAACTAATGCAACACCTCAAACTCAGGCAACACCTCAAACTAAGGCAACACCTCAAACTAAGGCAACACATCAAACTAAGGCAACACATCAAACTAAGGCAACCGTCAAACAAATGCAGCACCTCAAACGAAGGCAACACCTCAAACGAAGGCAACACCTCAAACGAAGGCATCACCTCAAGCTAAGGCAACAGCTCAAACTAAGGCAACACCTCAAACTAAGGAAACACTTCAAACTTAGGCAACAGTCAAACTAAGGCAACACCTCAAACTCAGGCAACAGTCAAACTAAGGGAACCGTCAAACTAATGCAACACCTCAAACTAATGCAACACCTCAAACTAAGGCAAAACCTCAAACTAAGGCAAAGCCTCAAACTAAGGCAAAACCTCAAACTAAGGCAACCCTCAAACGTATGCAACCCTCAAACTAAGGCAACTCTCAATCAAAGGAAACCCTCAATCAAAGGAAGCCCTCAATCAAAGGCAACCCTCAAACAAAGGCAACACCTCAAACTAAGGCAACACCTCAAACGAAGGCAACACCTCAAACTGAGGCAACACCTCAAACTAAGGCAGCCGTCAAATAAAGGCATCACCTCAAATTAAGGCAACACATCAAACTAAGACAACACATCAAACTAAGGCAACACATCAAACTAAGGCAACACAGCAATCTAAGTCAACCCTCCAACTAATGCCATACCTCAAACTAATGCAGTATCTCAAACTAATGCAACACCTCAAACAAAGGCAACACCTCAAACTAAGGCAACACCTCAAACTAAGGCAACACCTCAAACTAAGGCAACACCTCAAAATAGGCTCCCATCAAACTAAGCAATATCTCAAACTAAGGCAATCCTCAATCTAAGGCAAACATCAGACTGAGGCAGCAGTCAATACAAAACAACTCTCAATTTAAGACAACCCTCAAACGAATGCAACACCTGAAACTAAGGCAACCCATAAACGAAGGCAATTCCTCAAACTAAGGCAATTCCTCAAACTAAGGCAACCCTCAAACTAAGGCAACCCTCAAACTAATGCAACCCTCAAACTAACGCAACCCTCAAACTAAGGCAACTCTCAAACTAAGGCAACGCTCAAACTAAGGCAACACTCAAACTAAGGCAACCCTCAACAAAGGCAACCCCTCAAACAAAGGCAACCCCTCAAACAAAGGCAACCCCTCAAACAAAGGCAACCCTCGAACTAAGGGAACCCTCAAACTAAGGCAACACCTCAGACTAAGGCAACACCTCAAACTAAGGCAGCCCAAAGACTAAGGCAACGCCTCAAACGTAGGCAACGCCTCAAACTGAGACAACGCCTCAAACTGAGGCAGCGCCTCAATCTAAGGCGACGCCTCAATCTAAGGCAACCCTTAAAATATGGCAGTGCTCGAACTAATGCAGACCCTCCAACTAATGCAGCCCCTCAAACTGAGGCAACAGTCAAACTAAGGCAACACCTCAAACTGAGGCAACACCTCAAACGAAGGCAACACCTCAAACTAAGGCAACACATCAAACTAAGGCAACACCTCAAACTAAGGCAACGCTCAAACTAAGGCAACCCTCAAACTAAGGCAACCCTCAACAAAGGCAACACCTCAAACTTAGGCAACACCTCAAACTTATAAACACCTCAAACTGAGGCAACAGTCAAACTAAGGCAACACCTCAAACTAAGGCAACACCTCAAACGAAGGCAACACCTCAAACGAAGGCAACACCTCAAACTAATGCAACACCTCAAACTCAGGCAACACCTCAAACTAAGGCAACACCTCAAACTAAGGCAACACATCAAACTAAGGCAACACCTCAAACTAAGGCAACCGTCAAACAAATGCAACACCTCAAACGAAGGCAACACCTCAAACGAAGGCAACACCTCAAACGAAGGCAACACCTCAAGCTAAGGCAACAGCTCAAACTAAGGCAACACCTCAAACTAAGGAAACACTTCAAACTTACGCAACAGTCAAACTAAGGCAACACCTCAAACTCAGGCAACAGTCAAACTAAGGGAACCGTCAAACTAATGCAACACCTCAAACTAATGCAACACCTCAAACTAAGGCAAAACCTCAAACTAAGGCAAAGCCTCAAACTAAGGCAAAACCTCAAACTAAGGCAACCCTCAAACTTATGCAACCCTCAAACTAAGGCAACTCTCAATCAAAGGAAACCCTCAATCAAAGGAAGCCCTCAATCAAAGGCAACCCTCAAACAAAGGCAACACCTCAAACTAAGGCAACACCTCAAACGAAGGCAACACCTCAAACTGAGGCAACACCTCAAACTAAGGCAACACCTCAAACTAAGGCAGCCGTCAAATAAAGGAAACACCTCAAATTAAGGCAACACATCAAACTAAGGCAACACATCAAACTAAGGCAACACATCAAACGAAGACAACACATCAAACTAAGGCAACACATCAAACTAAGGCAACACAGCAATCTAAGTCAACCCTCCAACTAATGCCATACCTCAAACTAATGCAGTATCTCAAACTAATGCAACACCTCAAACAAAGGCAACACCTCAAACTAAGGCAACACCTCAAACTAAGGCAACACCTCAAAATAGGCTCCCATCAAACTAAGCAATATCTCAAACTAAGGCAATCCTCAATCTAAGGCAAACATCAGACTGAGGCAGCAGTCAATACAAGGCACCTCTCAATTTAAGACAACCCTCAAACGAATGCAACACCTGAAACTAAGGCAACCCATAAACGAAGGCAATTCCTCAAACTAAGGCAATTCCTCAAACTAAGGCAACCCTCAAACTAAGGCAACCCTCAAACTAATGCAACCCTCAAACTAACGCAACCCTCAAACTAAGGCAACCCTCAAACTAAGGCAACGCTCAAACCAAGGCAACACTCAAACTAAGGCAACCCTCAACAAAGGCAACCCCTCAAACATAGGCAACCCCTCAAACAAAGGCAACACCTCAAACTAAGGCAGCCCAAAGACTAAGGCAACGCCTCAAACGTAGGCAAAGCCTCAAACTGAGGCAACGCCTCAAACTGAGGCAGCGCCTCAATCTTAGGCGACGCCTCAATCCAAGGCAACCCTTAAAATATGGCAATGCTCGAACTAATGCAGACCCTCCAACTAATGCAGCCCCTCAAACTGAGGCAACAGTCAAACTAAGGCAACACCTCAAACTAAGGCAACACCTCAAACGAAGGCAACACCTCAAACTAAGGCAACACATCAAACTAAGGCAACACCTCAAACTAAGGCAACGCTCAAACTAAGGCAACCCTCAAACTAAGGCAACCTTCAACAAAGGCAACACCTCAAACTTAGGCAACACCTCAAACTTATAAACACCTCAAACTGAGGCAACAGTCAAACTAAGGCAACACCTCAAACTAAGGCAACACCTCAAACGAAGGCAACACCTCAAACGAAGGCAACACCTCAAACTAATGCAACACCTCAAACTCAGGCAACACCTCAAACTAAGGCAACACCTCAAACTAAGGCAACACATCAAACTAAGGCAACACCTCAAACTAAGGCAACCGTCAAACAAATGCAACACCTCAAACGAAGGCAACACCTCAAACGAAGGCAACACCTCAAGCTAAGGCAACAGCTCAAACTAAGGCAACACCTCAAACTAAGGAAACACTTCAAACTTACGCAACAGTCAAACTAAGGCAACACCTCAATCTCAGGCAACAGTCAAACTAAGGGAACCGTCAAACTAATGCAACACCTCAAACTAATGCAACACCTCAAACTAAGGCAAAACCTCAAACTAAGTCAAAGCCTCAAACTAAGGCAAAACCTCAAACTAAGGCAACCCTCAAACGTATGCAACCCTCAAACTAAGGCAACTCTCAATCAAAGGAAACCCTCAATCAAAGGAAGCCCTCAATCAAAGGCAACCCTCAAACAAAGGCAACACCTCAAACTAAGGCAACACCTCAAACGAAGGCAACATCTCAAACTGAGGCAACACCTCAAACTAAGGCAACACCTCAAACTAAGGCAGCCATCAAATAAAGGCAACACCTCAAATTAAGGCAACACATCAAACTAAGGCAACACATCAAACTAAGGCAACACAGCAATCTAAGTCAATCCTCCAACTAATGCCATACCTCAAACTAATGCAGTATCTCAAACTAATGCAACATCTCAAACAAAGGCAACACCTCAAACTAAGGCAACACCTCAAACTAAGGCAACACCTCAAAATAGGCTCCCATCAAACTAAGCAATATCTCAAACTAAGGCAATCCTTAATCTAAGGCAAACATCAGACTGAGGCAGCAGTCAATACAAGGCAACTCTCAATTTAAGACAACCCTCAAACGAATGCAACACCTGAAACTAAGGCAACCCATAAACGAAGGCAATTCCTCAAACTAAGGCAATTCCTCAAACTAAGGCAACCCTCAAACTAAGGCAACCCTCAAACTAATGCAACCCTCAAACTAACGCAACCCTCAAACTAAGGCAACCCTCAAACTAAGGCAACGCTCAAACTAAGGCAACGCTCAAACTAAGGCAACCCTCAACAAAGGCAACCCCTCAAACAAAGGCAACCCCTCAAACAAAGGCAACCCCTCAAACAAAGGCAACCCTCAAACTAAGGGAACCCTCAAACTAAGGCAACACCTCAGACTAAGGCAACACCTCAAACTAAGGCAGCCCAAAGACTAAGGCAACGCCTCAAACGTAGGCAACGCCTCAAACTGAGGCAACGCCTCAAACTGAGGCAGCGCCTCAATCTAAGGCGACGCCTCAATCTAAGGCAACCCTTAAAATATGGCAATGCTCGAACTAATGCAGACCCTCCAACTAATGCAGCCCCTCAAACTAAGGCAACCATCAAACTTAGGCACCCCTCAAACTAATGCAACACCTCAATCTAAGGCAACCCTTAAAATATGGCAACGCTCAAACTAATGCAGACCCTCAAACTAATGCAGACCCTGAAACTAAGGCAACCCTCAAGCTGAGGCAACCCTTAAGGCTTTTAATTTTGGTGACTGCAGCTTTGACAGTAGCGAAGGTGCGAGAGCGAGCTTGCAGCTGGGAAGTCAATTTCAGTGCAAGTTTAAAAGTTAATTCTCTTTTGTTTTCGGAGGACCAGGGGACTGCTGGGTAAGTAAAAACTATATATTTGGGTGGTTTAAAATCTCTTTCTTTTAGTTTTGGTGACTGCAGCTTTGACAGTAGCGAAGGTGCAAGAGCGAGCTTACAGCTGGGAAGTCAATTTCAGTGGAAGTTTAAAAGTTAATTCCCTTTTGTTTTCGGAGGACCAGGGGACTGCTGGGTAAGTAAAAACTATATATTTCGGTGGTGGCTGTACCCGAGACAGTACACATGTGGTGTCTCCCACCCTCCCTCCTCCTGTAACCAAAAAAAAGGACTCTTGTTTTGATAAGGTTAGCTTTTTATTTAAGAAGTTCTGTCCGTTGGATTGCTATCTGAACAAGTTTTGACATTTTTTTTTGCTTTTTCAGTAGATTTGTTGGGAATTTAGAATAGAGGGACAGGAAGTTAAGGCAGTTGCATGTTCCTCCTGCAGAATGTGGTAGGTAAGGGTCGCCAAGAGTGTCCCTGCTGACTGCATCTGCAGGAAGTGCACCCAACACCAGCTCCTCGAGAACCGCGTTTGGGAACTGGAGCTGGAGCTGGATGAACTTCGGATCATTCGGGAGGCGGAGGGGGTTATTGAGAGGAGTTATGGGGAGGGAGTCACACCTCAGGTAAAAGAAGTAGGTAGATGGGTTACCGTCAGGCGAAGGAGTGGGAACCAGCAGGCAGTGCAGGGATCCCCTGTGGCCGTTTCCTTCAACCACAGGTATCCCGTTTTGGATACTGTTGCGGGGGACGACTTACCAGGAGTAAGCAATGGGGTACAGGTCTCTTTCACAGAGTCTGTCCCTGTTGCTCAGAAGGGAAGGGGGAAGAGGAGCAGAGCATTAGTCATTGGGGACTCCATAGTTAGGGGAACAGATAGGAGGTTCTGTGGGAACGAGAGAGACTCACGGTTGGTATGTTGCATCCCAGGTGTCAGGGTTCGTGATGTTTCGGATCGTGTTTTTGGGATGCTCAGGGGGCAGGGGGAGCAGCCCCAAGACGTGGTCCACATTGGCACCAATGACATAGGTAGGAAGAGAGATGGGGATTTAAGACAGAAATTCTGGGAGCTAGGGTGGAAGCTGAGAGTGAGAACAAACAGAGTTGTTATCTCTGGGTTGTTGCCCGTGCCACGTGATAGCGAAGCAAGGAATAGGGAGAGAGAGGAGTTGAATCCTGCAGGATGGTGCAGGAGGGAGGGTTTTGGTTTCCTGGATAATTGTGGCTCTTTCTGGGGTAGGTGGGACCTCTACAAACAGGATGGTCTTCACCTGAACCAGAGGGGTACCAATATCCTGGGGGGGAGACTTGGTAGTGCTCTTCGGGGGGGTTTAAACTAAATCAGCAGGGGAATGGGAACCGAAAATGTGGTGCCAGTGGACAGGATGTTGAGAGTAGTGAGGTCAGGGATAAGGTTACAAGGACGCAAGAGGGCACTGGCAAGCAAGAACCTGGTTTAAAGTGTGTCTATGTCAATGCCGGGAGCATCTGGAATAAGGTGGGTGAGCTTGCAGTATGGGTTGGTACCTGGGATCTCGATGTGGAGGCCATTTCGGAGACATGGGTCGTGCAGGGGAAGGAATGGATGTTGCAGGTTCCGGGATTTAGATGTTTCAGTAAGAACAGAGAAGATGGTAAAAGAGGGGTGGGGGGGGGGGGTGGCATTGTTAATCAAGGAGAGTAGAACAGCGACAGAAAGGACTTTTGAGGACGCGTCTACTGAGGTAGTATGGGCCGAGGTTAGAAACAGGAGAGGTGAGGTCACCCTGTTGGGAGTCTTTTATAGACCTCCAAATAGTTCCAGAGATGTAGAGGAAAGGATAACGAAGATGATTCTCGACAGGGGCGAGAGTAACAGGGTAGTTGTTATGGGGAACTTTAACTTTCCAAATATTGACTGGAAATACTATAGTTCGAGTACTTTCGATGGGTCTGTTTTTGTCCAGTGTGTGCAGGAGGGTTTTCTGACACAGTATGCAGACAGGCCAACCAGGGGCGATGCCACATTGGATTTGGTACTGGGTAATGAACCCGGCCAGGTGTTAGATTTACATGTTGGTGAGCACTTTGGTGATCGTGATTACAATTCGGTTAGGTTTACCTTAGCGATGGGCAGGGACAGGTATATACCGCAGGGCAAGAATTATAACTGGATGAAAGGAAATTATGATGCGATCAGGCAAGATTTAGGATGCGTAGGATGGGGAAGGAAACTGCAGGGGATGGGAACAATCGAAATGTGGAGCTCATTCAAGGAGCAGCGACTGCGTGTCCTTGATAAGTATGTAAATGTGAGGCAGGGAGGAAGTTGTCGAGCGAGGGAGCCATGGTTTACTAAAGAAGTTGAAGCGCTTGTCAAGAAGAAGAAGTCTTATGTTCGGATGAGACGTGAAGGCTCAGTTAGGGCACTTGAGAGTTACAAGCCAGCCAGGAAGGATCTAAAGGGAGAGCTAAGAAGAGCAAGGAGAGGACACGAAAAGTCATTGGCGGATAGGATCAGGGAAAACCCTAAGGCTTTCTATAGGTACATCAGGAATAAAAGAATGATTGGAGTTCGATTAGGGCCAATCAAGGATAGTAGTGGGAAGTTGTGTGTGAAATCAGAGGAGGTCGGGGAAGCGTTAAATGAATATTTTGCGTCAGTATTTACAGTAGAGAAAGGAAATGTTGTCGAGGAGAATACTGAGATTCAGGCTACCAGGTTAGATGGGATTGAGGTTCACAAGGAGGAGGTGTTATCCATTTTGGAAAGTGTGAAAATAGATAAGTCCCCTGGGCCAGATGGGACTTATCCTCGGATTCTCTGGGAAGCCAGGGAGGAGATTGCAGAGCCTTTGTCCTCTATCTTTATGTCGTCATTGTCGACAGGTATCGTGCCGGAAGACTGGAGGATAGCAAATGTTGTCCCCTTGTTCAAGAAGGGGAGCAGAGACAGCCCTGGTAATTATAGACCTGTGAGCCTTACTTCGGTTGTGGGTAAATTGTTGGAAAAGGTTATAAGAGACAGGATTTATAATCATCTTGAAAAGAATAAGTTCATTAGCGATAGTCAGCACGGTTTTGTGACGGGTAGGTCGTGCCTCACAAACCTTATTGAGTTTTTCGAGAAGGTGACCAAACAGGTGGATGAGGGTAAAGCAGTGGATGTGGTGTATATGGATTTCAGTAAGGCATTTGATAAGGTTCCCCACGGTAGGCTATTGCAGAAAATACGGAAGTATGGGGTTGAAGGTGATTTAGAGCTTTGGATCAGCAATTGGCTAGCTGAAAGAAGACAGAGGGTGGTGGTTGATGGCAAATGTTCATCCTGGAGTTTAGTTACTAGTGGTGTCCCACAAGGATCTGTTTTGGGGCCACTGCTGTTTGTCATTTTTAGAAATGACCTGGAAGAGGGTGTGGAAGGGTGGGTTAGTAAATTTGCGGATGACACTAAAGTCGGTGGACTTGTGGATAGTGCCGAAGGGTGTTGTAGGGTGCAGAGAGACATAGATAGGCTGCAGAGCTGGGCTGAGAGATGGCAAATGGAGCTAAATGCGGAAAAGTGCGAGGTGATTCACTTTGGAAGGAGTAACAGGAATGCAGAGTCCTGGGCTAATGGGAAGATTCTTGGTAGTGTAGATGAAGAGAGAGATCTTGGTGTCCAGGTGCTTAAATCCCTGAAGGTTGCTGCCCAGGTTAATAGGGCTGTAAAGAAGGCATACGGTGTGTTAGATTTTATTGGTTTGGGGATCGAGTTTCGGAGCCACGAGGTCATGCTGCAGCTGTCCAAAACTCTGGTGAGACCGCACCTGGAGTATTGCGTGCAGTTCTGGTCACCGCATTATAGGAAGGATGTGGAAGCTTTGGATAGTGTGCAGAGGAGATTTACTAGGATGTTTCCTGGTATGGACGGAGGGTCCAACGAGGAAAGGCTGAGGGACTTGAGGTTGTTTTCGTTAGAGAGATTGAGGAGAGACAGAGAGAGAGAGACAGAGAGAGAGAGAGAGAAATCTCTTTGCACTGTTTGTGAACTCCCCTGTTCGATTCTTTTTATGTGCAAAGTAGCAGATCTCCCATTTGTCACAGTTTTCTCCATTCACTTCATCTACAAATATCTCATCGCAATTTTATGCTTCAATCTAATGGCTCTGTACTAAAGAGTGCGCAGGAACACAGGGACCTGGAGGTACATGTGCATCGATTATTGAAGGAGGCAGGACATATTGAGAGAGTGGTTAGTATAACAGTTGGGATTGGGATCTTGGGTTTCATAATTAGAGGCATTGAGTGCAAAAGCAGGGAAATTATGCTGAACCTTTATACAACTCTGGTTAGGCCCTAACTGGAGGATTATGTCCAGTTCTGGTCACCACACATTAGGAAGGAGGTGAGTGTCCTTGAGAGGGTGCAGAGGAGATTTACCAGAATGGTTCCAGTGATGAGGGATTTTAGTTACAAGGTCAGGTTGCCAAAGGCAACACTCCAAACCCAAAGGCAACACTCCAAACCCAAAGGCAACACTCCAGAGCCAAAGGCAACACTCCAAACCCAAAGGCAACACTCCAAACCCAAATGCAACACTCCAAACCCAAAGGCAACACTACAAACCCAAAGGCAACACTCCAGAGCCAAAGGCAACACTCCAAACACAAAGGCAACACCACACAACCAAAGACAACACTCCAAACCCAAAGGCAACACTCCAAACCCAAAGGCAACACTCCAAGCCAAAGGCAACCCTCCATACACTATGAAACCCGCATACACACCTGGCAGGATCCTGATACACAGTGAAACCCCCCTCACACCTGGCAGGATCCTGATACACTGTGAAACCCCCATACACACCTGGCAGGATCCTGATACAAAGTGAAACCCGCCTCACACCTGGCAGGATCCTGATACACTGTGAAACCCCCATACACACCTGGCAGGATCCTGATACACAGTGAAACCCCCCTCACACCTGGCAGGATCCTGATAAACAGTGAAACCCCCCTCACATCTGGCAGGAGCCTGATACACAGTGAAACCCCCCTCATACCTGGCAGGATCCTGATACACAGTGAAACCCCCCTCAACCCTGGCAGGATCCTGATCCACTGTGAACACCCCATACACACCTGGCAGGAACCTGATACACTGTGAAACCCCCATATACACCTGGCAGTATCCTGATCCACTGTGAACACCCTATACACACCTGGCAGGATCCTGATACACTGTGAAACCCCACTCACACCTGGCAGGATCCTGATACGCTGTGAAACAACCATACAAACCTGGCAGGACCCTGATAAACTGTGAAAACCCAATTCACACCTGGCAGGATCCAGATACACTGAGAAACCCCCATACACACCTGGCAGAATCCTGATACACTGTGAAAACCCAATTCACACCTGGCAGGATCCTGAAACACTGTGAAACCCCCATACACACCTGGCAGGATCCTGATACACTGTGAAACCCCACTCACACCTGGCAGGATTCTGATACACTGTGAAACGCCCACACACACCTGGCAGGTTCCTGAGACACTGTGAAACCCCACTCACACCTGGCAGGATTCCGATACACTGTGAAACCCTCATACACACCTGGCAGGATCCTGATACACAGTGAAACCCCCCTCACACCTGGCAGGATCCTGATACACAGTGAAACCCCCCTCACATCTGGCAGGAGCCTGATACACAGTGAAACCCCCCTCATACCTGGCAGGATCCTGATACACAGTGAAACCCCCCTCAACCCTGGCAGGATCCTGATCCACTGTGAACACCCCATACACACCTGGCAGGAACCTGATACACTGTGAAACCCCCATATACACCTGGCAGTATCCTGATCCACTGTGAACACCCTATACACACCTGGCAGGATCCTGATACACTGAGAAACCCCACTCACACCTGGCAGGATCCTGATACGCTGTGAAACACCCATACACACCTGGCAGGACCCTGATAAACTGTGAAAACCCAATTCACACCTGGCAGGATCCTGATACACTGAGAAACCCCCATACACACCTGGCAGAATCCTGATACACTGTGAAAACCCAATTCACACCTGGCAGGATCCTGAAACACTGTGAAACCCCCATACACACCTGGCAGGATCCTGATACACTGTGAAACCCCACTCACACCTGGCAGGATTCTGATACACTGTGAAACGCCCACACACACCTGGCAGGATCCTGAGACACTGTGAAACCCCACTCACACCTGGCAGGATTTCGATACACTGTGAAACCCTCATACACACCTGGCAGGATTCTGATACACTGTGAAACCCCCATAGACATCTGGCAGGATCCTGATACACTGTGAAACCCCACTCACACCTGGCAGGATTCTGATACACTGTGAAACGCCCATACACACCTGGCAGGATCCTGATACACTGTGAAACCCCACTCACACCTGGCAGGATTCTGATACACTGTGAAATCCCAGACACACCTGGCAGGATCCTGATAAACTGTGAAAACCCCATACAGAACTGGCAGGAACCTGATCCACAGAGAAAACGCAGGACACACCTGGCAGGATCCTGATACACTGTGAAAACCCCATACACACCTGGCAGGATCCTGATAAACTGTGAAAACCCCATACATCCCTGGCAGGATCCTGATTCACTGCGAAACCCCACTCATACCTGGCAGCATCCTGATACACTGTGAAACCCCCATACACTCCTGGCAGGATTCTGATACACTGTGAAACCCCAGACACATCTGGCAGGATCCTGATGCACTGTGAAATCCCCATACACACCTGGCAGGATCCTGATAAACCGTGAAACCCCATACACACGTGGCAGGATCCTGATCCACTGTGAAAACCCCACACACAACTGGAAGGATCCTGATAAAATGTGAAACCCCCATACACACCTGGAAGGATCCTGATAAATTGTGAAACCCCCATACACACCTGGCAGGATCCTGATCAACTGTGAAACCCCCATACACACCGGGCAGGATCCTGATAAACTGTGAAACCCCCATGCACACCTGGCAGGATCCTGATAAACTGTGAAAACCCCAGGCACTCCTGGCAGGATCCTGATATAGTGTGAAAACCCCATACACACCTGGCAGGATCCTGATACTCTGTGAAACCCCCTGACACACCTGGCAGGATCCTGAAATATTGTGAAAACACCGTACATACCTGGCAGGATCCTGACTCTGTGAAACCCCGTACACGTCTGGCAGGATCCTGATATATTGTGAAAACCCCGTACACACCTGGCAGGATCCTGATCGTCTGTGAAACCCCGTACACATCTGGCAGGATCCTGATATATTGTGAAAACACCATACACACCTGGCAGGATCCTGATCCTCTGTGAAACCCCGTACACATCTGGCACGATCCTGATATATTGTGAAAACCCCGCACGCACCTGGCAGGATCCTGATCCTCTGTGAAACCCCACACACATCTGGCAGGATCCTGATCCACTTTGAAAACCCCATACACACCTGGCAGGATCCTGATACTCTGTGAACCCCCCTGACAAACCTGGCAGGATCCTGATATATTGTGAAAACCCCGTACATACCTGGCATGATCCTGATCCTCTGTGAAACCCCGTGCACATCTGGCAGGATTCTGATATATTGTGAAAACCCCGCACACACCTGGCCGGATCGTGATCCTCTGTGAAACCCCGTATACACCTGGCAGGATACTGATCCACTGTGAAAACCCCATACACACCTGGCAGGATCCTGATAAACTGTGAAACACCCATAAACACCTGGCAGGATGCTGATAAACTGTGAAACCCCCATACACACCTGGCAGGTTCCTGATGCACAGTGAAACCCCATTCACATCAGGCAGTATCATGATACACTGTGAAAACCACATACACATCTGGCAGGATCCTGATCCACTGTGAAACCACATTCACATCTGGCAGCATCCTGATACACTGTGAAACCCCATTCACACCTGGCAGGAATCCTGATACACAGTGAAACCCCATTCACATCTGGCAGGATGCTGATGCACTGTGAAACCCCATACACGGCTGGCAGGATCCTGATACGCTGCGAAAACCCCCATCCACTCCTGGCAGGATCCCGCTACACTGTGAAAGCCCATACACACCTGGCAGGATCCTGATACACTGTGAAAACCCCATTCACATCTGGCAGTATCATGATACATTGTGAAATCCCCAAACACAACTGGCAGGATCCTGATACACAGTGAAACCCCATTCACATCTGGCAGGATCCTGACACACTGTGAAACCCCATACACACCTGGCAGGAGCCTAATACACTGTGAAAACCCCGTACACACCTGGCAGGTTCCTGATGCACAGTGAAACCCCAATCACATCTGGCAGTATCATGATGCACTGTGAAAAACCCATACACAACTGGCAGGATCTTGATCCACTGTGAAACCCCATTCACATCTGGCAGGATCCTGATGCACTGTGAAACCCCTTTCACACCTGGCAGGATCCTGATACACAGTTAAAACCCATTGACACCTGGCAGGATTCCTGAAACACAGTGAAACCCCATTCACATCTGGCAGGATCCTGATACACTGTGAAACCCCATACACACCTGGCAGGATACTGATCCACTGTGAAAACCCCATACACACCTGGCAGGATCCTGATCCAATGTGAAGCCCCATTCACACCTGGCAGGATCCTGATACACAGTGAAAACCCCAAACACACCTGAAAGGACCCGGAACCACTGTGAAACACCCATACACACCTGGCAGGGTCCTGATACACTGTGAAACCCACATACACACCTGGCAGGATCCTGATAAACGGTGAAACCCCCATACACACCTGGCAGGATCCTGACACACTGTGAAAATCCCATTCACACCTGGCAGGATCCTGATACACTGTGAAACCCAAGTCACCCCTGGCAGGATTCTGATACACTGAAAACCCCAAACACACTTGGCTGGATCCTGATACACTGTGAAACCCCATACACACCTGGCAGGAACCTGATGCACTGTGAAAACCCCAAACACACCTGGCAGGACCCAGATACACAGTGAAACACCATACACACCTGGCAGGATCCTGATCCACTGTGAAAACCCCAAACACACGTGGCAGGATTCTGATACACTGTGAAACCCCATGTACACCTGGCAGGATCCTGATACACTGTGAAATCCCCATTCACATCCGGCAGGATCCTGATACACTGTGAAACCCCATAAACACCTGGCAGGATCCTGATCCACTGTGAAACCCCCATGCACACCTGGCAGGATCCTGATACACTGTGAAACCCCATACACACCTGGCAGGATCCTGATGCACTGTGAAAACCCATACACACCTGGCAGATTCCTGATACACTGTGAAAACCCCATACACACCTGGAAGGATACTGATGCACTGTGAAACCCCATACACACCTGGCAGGATCCCGATCCACTGTGAAACCCCCATACACACCTGGCAGGATCCTGATACACAGTGAAAACTGCATACACACCTGGCAGGATCCTGATACACTGTGAAACCCCATACACACCTGGCAGGATTCTGATCCACTGTGAAAACCCCATACACACATGGAAGGATCCTGATCCACTGTGAAATCCCCATACACACCTGGCAGGATCCTGATAAACTGTGAAACCCCCATGCACAGCTGGCAGGATTCTGATAAACTGTGAAACCCCCAAACACACCTGGCAGGATCCTGATAAATAGTGAAACCCCCATACACACCTGGAAGAATCCTGATAAAATGTGAAAACCCCATGCACACCTGGCAGGATCCTGATATAGTGTGAAAACCCCATACACACCTGGCAGGATCCTGATACTCTGTGAAATCCCGTACACATCTGGCAGGATCCTGATATATTGTGAAAACCCCGTACACACCTGGCAGGATCCTGATCCTCTGTGAAACCCCGTACACACCTGGCAGGATCCTGATACACTGTGAAACCCCCAGACCACCTGGCAGTATCCTGATTAACTGTGATACCCCCATACACACCTGGCAGGAGACTAATACACTGTGACAACCCCGTACACACCTGGCAGGTTCCTGATGCACACTGAAACCCCATTCACATCTGGAAGTTTCATGATACATTGTGAAAACCCCAAAAACAACTGGCAGGATCCTGATACACAGTGAAACCCCATTCACATCTGGCAGGATCCTGACACACTGTGAAACCCCATACACACCTGGCAGGAGCCTAATACACTGTGAAAACCCCGTACACACCTGGCAGGTTCCTGATGCACAGTGAAACCCCATTCACATCTGGCAGTATCATGATGCACTGTGAAAGACCCATACACAACTGGCAGGATCTTGATCCACTGTGAAACCCCATTCACATCTGGCAGGATCCTGATACACTGTGAAACCCCTTTCACACCTGGCAGGATCCTGATATACAGTTAAAACCCATTGACACCTGGCAGGATTCCTGATACACAGTGAAACCCCATTCACATCTGGCAGGATCCTGATACACTGTGAAAACCCCAAACACACGTGGCAGGATTCTGATACACTGTGAAACCCCATGCACACCTGGCAGGATCCTGATACACTGTGAAATCCCCATTCACATCCGGCAGGATCCTGATACACTGCGAAACCCCATAAACACCTGGCAGGATCCTGATCCACTGTGAAACCCCCATACACACCTGGCAGGATCCTGATACACTGTGAAACCCCATACACACCTTGCAGGATCCTGATACACTGTGAAACCCCATACGCACCTGGCAGATTCCTGATACACTGTGAAAACCCCATACACACCTGACAGGATCCTGATCCACTGTGAAACCGCCATACACACCTGGCAGGATCCTGATACACAGTGAAAACCCCATACACACCTGGCAGGATCCTGATACACTGTGAAACCCCATACACACCTGGCAGGATTCTGATCCACTGTGAAAACCCCATACACACATGGAAGGGTCCTGATCCACTGTGAAATCCCCATACACACCTGGCAGGATCCTGATAAACTGTGAAACCCCATACACACCTTGCAGGATCCTGATAAATTGTGAAAATCCCATACACATCTGGCAGGATCCTGATCCACAGTGAAAACCCCATAGACACCTGGCAGGATCCTGATAAACTGTGAAACCCCCATGCACATCTGGCAGGATCCTGATCAACTGTGAAACCCCCATGCACAGCTGGCAGGATCCTGATAAACGGTGAAACCCCCAAACACACCTGGCAGGATCCTGATAAATAGTGCAACCCCCATACACACCTGGAAGAATCCTGATAAAATGTGAAAACCCCATGCACACCTGGCAGGATCCTGATGTAGTGTGAAAACCCCATACACACCTGGCAGGATCCTTATACTCTGTGAAATCCCGTACACATCTGGCAGGATCCTGATATATTGTGAAAACCCCGTACACACCTGGCAGGATCCTGATCCTCTGTGAAACCCCGTACACACCTGGCAGGATCCTGATACACTGTGAAACCCCCAGACACACCTGGCAGTATCCTGATAAACTGTGAAACCCCCATACACACCTGGCAGGAGACTAATACACTGTGACAACCCCGTACACACCTGGCAGGATCCTGATGCACAGTGAAACCCCATTCACATCTGGCAGTATCATGATACATTGTGAAAACCCCAAACACAACTGGCATGACGCTGATACACAGTGAAATCCCATTCACATCTGGCAGGATCCTGACACACTGTGAAACCCCATACACACCTGGCATGAGCCTAATACACCGTGAAAACCCCGTACACACCTGGCAGGTTCCTGATGCACAGTGAAGCCCCATTCACATCTGGCAGTATCATGATGCACTGTGCAAAACCCATACACAACTGGCAGGATCTTGATCCACTATGAAACCCCATTCACATCTGGCAGGATCCTGATACAATGTGAAACCCCTTTCACACCTGGCAGGATCCTGATACACAGTTAAAACCCATTGACACCTGGCAGGATTCCTGATAGACAGTGAAACCCCATTCACATCTGGCAGGATCCTGATACACTGTGAAACCCCATACACACCTGGCAGGATCCTGATCCACTGTGAAAACCCCATACACACCTGGCAGGATCCTGATCCAATGTGAAGCCCCATTCACACCTGGCAGGATCCTGATACACAGTGAAAACCCCAAACACACCTGGCAGGACCCGGAACCACTGTGACACCCCCATACACACCTGGCAGGATCCTGATACACTGTGAAACCCACATACACACCTGGCAGGATCCTGATAAACGGTGAAACCCCCATACACACCTGGCAGGATCCTGACACACTGTGAAAATCCCATTCACACCTGGCAGGATCCTGATCCACTGTGAAGCCCCATTCACATCTGGCAGTATCCTGATGCACTGTGAAACCCCAGTCACACCTGGCAGGATTCTGATACACTGAAAACCCCAAACACACTTGGCTGGCGCCTGATACACTGTGAAACCCCATACACACCTGGTAGGAACCTGATGCACTGTGAAAACCCCAAACACACCTGGCAGGACCCAGATACACAGTGAAACCCCAGACAAACATGGCAGGACCCTGATACACAGTGAAACCCCAAACACACCTGGCAGGATCCTGATCCACTGTGAAACCCCATACACACCTGGCAGGATCCTGATCCATTGTGAAAACCCCAAACACAGGTGGCAGGATTCTGATACACTGTGAAACCCCATGCACACCTGGCAGGATCCTGATACACTGTGAAACCCCCAGACACACCTGGCAGTATGCTGATAAACTGTGAAACCCCCATACACACCTGGCAGGAGACTAATACACTGTGACAACCCCGTACACACCTGGCAGGATCCTGATGCACAGTGAAACCCCATTCACATCTGGCAGTATCATGATACATTGTGAAAACCCCAAACACAACTGGCAGGATCCTGATACACAGTGAAACCCCATTCACATCTGGCAGGATCCTGACACACTGTGAAACCCCATACACACCTGGCAGGAGCCTAATACACCGTGAATACCCCGTACACACCTGGCAGGTTCCTGATGCACAGTGAAGCCCCATTCACATCTGGCAGTATCATGATGCACTGTGAAAAACCCATACACAACTGGCAGGATCTTGATCCACTATGAAACTCCATTCACATCTGGCAGGATCCTGATACACTGTGAAACCCCTTTCACACCTGGCAGGATCCTGACACACTGTGAAAATCCCATTCACACCTGGCAGGATCCTGATCCACTGTGAAGTCCCATTCACATCTGGCAGTATCCTGATACACTGTGAAACCCCAGTCACACCTGGCAGGATTCTGATACACTGAAAACCCCAAACACACTTGGCTGGATCCTGATACACTGTGAAACCCCATACACACCTGGTAGGAACCTGATGCACTGTGAAAACCCCAAACACACCTGGCAGGACCCAGATACACAGTGAAACCCCAGACAAACATGGCAGGACCCTGATACACAGTGAAACCCCAAACACACCTGGCAGGATCCTGATCCACTGTGAAACCCCATACACACCTGGCAGGATCCTGATCCACTGTGAAATCCCCATTCACATCCGGCAGGATCCTGATGCACTGTGAAACCCCATAAACACCTGGCAGGATCCTGATAAACTGTGAAACCCCCATGCACATCTGGCAGGATCCTGATCAACTGTGAAACCCCCATGCACAGCTGGCAGGATCCTGATAAACGGTGAAACCCCCAAACACACCTGGCAGGATCCTGATAAATAGTGCAACCCCCATACACACCTGGAAGAATCCTGATAAAATGTGAAAACCCCATGCACACCTGGCAGGATCCTGATGTAGTGTGAAAACCCCATACACACCTGGCAGGATCCTTATACTCTGTGAAATCCCGTACACATCTGGCAGGATCCTGATATATTGTGAAAACCCCGTACACACCTGGCAGGATCCTGATCCTCTGTGAAACCCCGTACACACCTGGCAGGATCCTGATACACTGTGAAACCCCCAGACACACCTGGCAGTATCCTGATAAACTGTGAAACCCCCATACACACCTGGCAGGAGACTAATACACTGTGACAACCCCGTACACACCTGGCAGGATCCTGATGCACAGTGAAACCCCATTCACATCTGGCAGTATCATGATACATTGTGAAAACCCCAAACACAACTGGCATGACGCTGATACACAGTGAAATCCCATTCACATCTGGCAGGATCCTGACACACTGTGAAACCCCATACACACCTGGCATGAGCCTAATACACCGTGAAAACCCCGTACACACCTGGCAGGTTCCTGATGCACAGTGAAGCCCCATTCACATCTGGCAGTATCATGATGCACTGTGCAAAACCCATACACAACTGGCAGGATCTTGATCCACTATGAAACCCCATTCACATCTGGCAGGATCCTGATACAATGTGAAACCCCTTTCACACCTGGCAGGATCCTGATACACAGTTAAAACCCATTGACACCTGGCAGGATTCCTGATAGACAGTGAAACCCCATTCACATCTGGCAGGATCCTGATACACTGTGAAACCCCATACACACCTGGCAGGATCCTGATCCACTGTGAAAACCCCATACACACCTGGCAGGATCCTGATCCAATGTGAAGCCCCATTCACACCTGGCAGGATCCTGATACACAGTGAAAACCCCAAACACACCTGGCAGGACCCGGAACCACTGTGACACCCCCATACACACCTGGCAGGATCCTGATACACTGTGAAACCCACATACACACCTGGCAGGATCCTGATAAACGGTGAAACCCCCATACACACCTGGCAGGATCCTGACACACTGTGAAAATCCCATTCACACCTGGCAGGATCCTGATCCACTGTGAAGCCCCATTCACATCTGGCAGTATCCTGATGCACTGTGAAACCCCAGTCACACCTGGCAGGATTCTGATACACTGAAAACCCCAAACACACTTGGCTGGCGCCTGATACACTGTGAAACCCCATACACACCTGGTAGGAACCTGATGCACTGTGAAAACCCCAAACACACCTGGCAGGACCCAGATACACAGTGAAACCCCAGACAAACATGGCAGGACCCTGATACACAGTGAAACCCCAAACACACCTGGCAGGATCCTGATCCACTGTGAAACCCCATACACACCTGGCAGGATCCTGATCCATTGTGAAAACCCCAAACACAGGTGGCAGGATTCTGATACACTGTGAAACCCCATGCACACCTGGCAGGATCCTGATACACTGTGAAACCCCCAGACACACCTGGCAGTATGCTGATAAACTGTGAAACCCCCATACACACCTGGCAGGAGACTAATACACTGTGACAACCCCGTACACACCTGGCAGGATCCTGATGCACAGTGAAACCCCATTCACATCTGGCAGTATCATGATACATTGTGAAAACCCCAAACACAACTGGCAGGATCCTGATACACAGTGAAACCCCATTCACATCTGGCAGGATCCTGACACACTGTGAAACCCCATACACACCTGGCAGGAGCCTAATACACCGTGAATACCCCGTACACACCTGGCAGGTTCCTGATGCACAGTGAAGCCCCATTCACATCTGGCAGTATCATGATGCACTGTGAAAAACCCATACACAACTGGCAGGATCTTGATCCACTATGAAACTCCATTCACATCTGGCAGGATCCTGATACACTGTGAAACCCCTTTCACACCTGGCAGGATCCTGACACACTGTGAAAATCCCATTCACACCTGGCAGGATCCTGATCCACTGTGAAGTCCCATTCACATCTGGCAGTATCCTGATACACTGTGAAACCCCAGTCACACCTGGCAGGATTCTGATACACTGAAAACCCCAAACACACTTGGCTGGATCCTGATACACTGTGAAACCCCATACACACCTGGTAGGAACCTGATGCACTGTGAAAACCCCAAACACACCTGGCAGGACCCAGATACACAGTGAAACCCCAGACAAACATGGCAGGACCCTGATACACAGTGAAACCCCAAACACACCTGGCAGGATCCTGATCCACTGTGAAACCCCATACACACCTGGCAGGATCCTGATCCACTGTGAAATCCCCATTCACATCCGGCAGGATCCTGATGCACTGTGAAACCCCATAAACACCTGGCAGGATCCTGATCCACTGTGAAACCCAATACACACCTGGCAGGATCCTGATACACTGTGAATCCCCATACACACCTGGCAGGATCCTGATACACTGTGAAACCCCAGACACACCTGGCAGATTCCTGATACACTGTGAAAACCCCATACACACCTGGAAGGATCCTGATGCACTGTGAAACCCCATACACACCTGGCAGGATCCTGACCAACAGTGAAACCCCCATACACACCTGGCAGGATCCTGATACACAGTGAAAACCCCATACACACCTGGCAGGATCCTGATACACTGTGAAAACCCCATACACACATGGAAGGATCCTGATCCACTGTTAAACTCCATACACACCTGGCAGATACTGATACACTGTGAAAACCCCATGCACACCTGGCAGGGTCCTGATCCACTGTGAAATCCCCATAGACACCTGGCAGGATCCTGATAAACTGTGAAACCCCATACACACCTGGCAGGATCCTGATAAATTGTGAAAACCCCATACATACCTGGCAGGAACCTGATAAACTGTGAAACCCCCATACACACCTGGCAGGTCCTGATAAACTGTGAATCCCCCATACACACCTGGCAGGATCCTGATAAACTGTGAAACCCTCAGACACATCTGGCAGGATCATGATAAACTGTGAAAACCCATGCACACCTGGCAGGATCCTGATATAGTGTGAAACCCCCAGACACAACTTGCAGGACCCTGATATATTGTGAAAACCCCGTACACACCTGGCAGGATCCTGATCCTCTGTGAAACCCCGTACACACCTGGCAGGATCCTGATCCACTGTGAAACCCCCATACACACCTGGCAGTATCCTGATAAACTGTGAAACCACCATACACACCTGGCAGGTGCCTAATACACTGTGAAAACCCCGTACACACCTGGCAGGTTCCTGATGCACACTGAAACCCCATTCACATCTGGCAGTATCATGATACACTGTGAAAACCCCATACACAACTGGCAGGATCTTGATCCACCGTGAAGCCCCATTCACATCTGGCAGGATCCTGATCCACTGTGAAACCCCATTCACAGCTGGCAGGATCCTGATACACAGTGAAAACCCATTCACACCTGTCAGGAATCCTGATGCACAGTGAAACCCCATTCACATCTGGCAGGATCCTGACACACTGTGAAACCCCATACATACCTGGCAGGTGCCTAATACAATGTGAAAACGCCGTACACACCTGGCAGGTTCCTGATGCACAGTGAAACCCCACTCAAATCTGGCAGTATCATGATACACTGTGAAAAACCCATACACAACTGGTAGGATCTTGATCCACTGTGAAACCCCTCTCACTTCTGGCAGGTTCCTGATACACTGTGAAACGCCATTCACACCTGGCAGGATCATGATACACAGTGAAACCCCATTCACACCTGGCAGGAATCCTGATACACTGTGAAACCCCATTCACATCTGGCAGCATCCTGATCCACTGTGAAGCCCCATTAACACCTGGCAGGATCCTGATACACAGTGAAAACCCCATACACACCTGGCAGGATCCTGAACCACTGTGAAACCCCCATACACACCTGGCAGGATCCTGATACACTGTGAAACCCACATCCACACCTGGTAGGTTCCTGATGCACTGTGAAAACCCCATACACACCTGGCAGGACCCTGATACACTGTGAAACCCCATATAAACCTGACAGGACCATGACACACAGTGAAACCCCTAACACAGCTGGCAGGATCCTGATCCCAAGTGAAACCCCAAACACACGTGGCAGGATTCTGATGCACTGTGAAACCTCATACACACCTGGCAGGATACTGATCCACTGTGAAAACCCCATACACACATGGAAGGATCCTGATCCACTGTTAAACTCCATACACACCTGGCAGATACTGATACATTGTGAAAACCCCATACACACCTGGCAGGATCCTGATCCACTGTGAAATCCCCATGCACACCTGGCAGGATCCTGATAAACTGTGAAACCCCATACACACCTGGCAGGATCCTGATAAATTGTGAAAACCCCATACACATCTGGCAGGGTCCTGATCCACTGTGAAAACCCCATACACACCTGGCAGGATCCTGATAAACTGTGAAACCCCATACACACCTGGCAGGATCCTGATAAATTGTGAAAACCCCTTACATACCTGGCAGGAACCTGATAAACTGTGAAACCCCCCTACACACCTGGCAGGTCCTGATAAACTGTGAAACCCTCAGACACATCTGGCAGGATCATGATTAGCTGTGAAAACCCATGCACACCTGGCAGGATCCTGATATAGTGTGAAACCCCCATACACAACTTGCAGGACCCTGATATATTGTGAAAACCCCGTACACACCTGGCAGGATCCTGATCCTCTGTGAAACCCCGTACACACCTGGCAGGATCCTGATCCACTGTGAAACCCCCATACACACCTGGCAGTATCCTGATAAACTGTGAAACCACCATACACACCTGGCAGGAGCCCAATACACTGCGAAAACCCCGTGCACACCTGGCAGGTTCCTGATGCACAGTGAAACCCCATTCACATCTGGCAGTATCATGATACACTGTGAAAACCCCATACACAACTGGCAGGATCTTGATCCACCGTGAAGCCCCATTCACATCTGGCAGGATCCTGATCCACTGTGAAACCCCATTCACAGCTGGCAGGATCCTGATGCACAGTGAAAACCCATTCACACCTGGCAGGAATCCTGATACACAGTGAAACCCCATTCACATCTGGCAGGATCCTGACACACTGTGAAACCCCATACACACCAGGCAGGTGCCTAATACACTGTGAAAACCCCGTACACACCTGGCAGGTTCCTGATGCACAGTGAAACCCCACTCAAATCTGGCAGTATCATGATACACTGTGAAAAACCCATACACAACTGGTAGGATCTTGATCCACTGTGAAACCCCTCTCACTTCTGGCAGGTTCCTGATGCACTGTGAAACGCCATTCACACCTGGCAGGATCATGATACACAGTGAAACCCCATTCACACCTGGCAGGAATCCTGAAACACTGTGAAACCCCATTCACATCTGGCAGCATCCTGATACACTGTGAAACCCCATACACACCTGGCAGGATCCTGATCCACTTTGAAAACCCCATACACACCTGGCAGGATCCTGATCCACTGTGAAGTCCCATTAACACCTGGCAGGATCCTGATACACAGTCAAAACCCCATACAAACCTGGCAGGATCCTGAACCACTGTGAAACCACCATACACACCTGGCAGGATCCTGATACACTGTGAAATCCACATCCACACCTGGTAGGTTCCTGATGCACTGTGAAAACCCCATACACACCTGGCAGGACCCTGATACACTGTGAAACCCCATATAAACCTGACAGGACCCTGATACACAGTGAAACCCCCATACACACCTGGCAGGATTCTGATGCACTGTGAAACCTCATACACACCTGGCAGGATACTGATCCACTGTGAAAACCCCATACACACATGGCAGGATCCTGATCCACTGTGAAATCCCCATACACACCTGGCAGGATCCTGATAAACTGTGAAACCCCATACACACCTGGCAGGATCCTGATAAATTGTGAAAACCTCATACACATCTGGCAGGGTCCTGATCCACTGTGAAAACCCCATACACACCTGGCAGGATCCCGATGAACTGTGAAACCCCCATACGTACCTGCCAGGAAACTGATAAGCTGTGAAACCCCCATACACACCTGGCAGGTCCAGATAAACTGTGCAACCCCCATACACACCTGGCAGGATCCTGATAAACTGTGAAACCCCGTACACATCTGGCAGGATCCTGATATATTGTGAAAACCCCGTACACACCTGGCAGGATCCTGATCCTCTGTGAAACCCCATACACACCTGGCAGGATCCTGATCCACTGTGAAACCCCCATACACACCTGGCAGTATCCTGATAAACTATGAAACCACATACACACCTGGCAGGATCCTGATAAACGGTGAAACCCCCATACACACCTGGCAGGATCCTGACACACTGTGAAAATGCCATTCACACCTGGCAGGATCCTGATGCACTGTGAAGCCCCATTCACATCTGGCAGTATCCTGATACACTGTGAAACCCCAGTCACACCTGTTAGGAACCTGATGCACTGTGAAAACCCCAAACACACCTGGCTGGATCCTGATACACTGTGAAACCCCATACACACCTGGTAGGAACCTGATGCACTGTGAAAACCCCAAACACACCTGGCAGGACCCAGATACACAGTGAAACCCCAGACAAACATGGGAGGACCCTGATACACAGTGAAACCCCAAACACACCTGGCAGGATCCTGATCCACTGTGAAACCCCAAACACACCTGGCAGGATCCTGATCCACTGTGAAAACCCCAAACACAGGTGGCAGGATTCTGATACACTGTGAAACCCCATGCACACCTGGCAGGATCCTGATACACTGTGAAATCCCCATTCACACCCGGCAGGATCCTGATGCACTGTGAAACCCCATACACACCTGGCAGGATCCTGATCCACTGTGAAACCCCCATACACACCTGGCAGGATCCTGATACACTGTGAAACCCCATAAACACCTGCCAGGATCCTGATACACTGTGAAACCCCATACACACCTGGCAGATTCCTGATACACTGTGAAAACCCCATACACACCTGGAAGGATCCTGATGCACTGTGAAACCCCATACACACCTGGCAGGATCCTGACCAACAGTGAAACCCCCATACACACCTGGCAGGATCCTGATACACAGTGAAAACCCCATACACACCTGGCAGGATCCTGATACACTGTGAAAACCCATACACGCCTGGCAGGATTCTGATCCACTGTGAAAACCCCATACACACATGGAAGGATCCTGATCCACTGTTAAACTCCATACACACCTGGCAGATACTGATCCACTGTGAAAACCCCATACACACCTGGCAGGATCCCGATGAACTGTGATAACACCATACGTACCTGGCAGGAACCTGATAAGCTGTGAAACCCCCAGACACACCTGGCAGGTCCAGATAAACTGTGAAACCCCCATACACACCTGGCAGGATCCTGATAAACTGTGAAACCCTCAGACACATCTGGCAGGATCATGATATAGTGTGAAACCCCCATACACAACTTGCAGGACCCTGATATAATGTGAAAACCCCCTACATACCTGGCAGGATCCTGATCCTCTGTGAAACCCCGTACACCTCTGGCAGGATCCTGATATATTGTGAAAACCCCGTACACACCTGGCAGGATCCTGATCCTCTGTGAAACCCCATACACACCTGGCAGGATCCTGATCCACTGTGAAACCCCTATACACACCTGGCAGTATCCTGATAAACTATGAAACCACATACACACCTGGCAGGATCCTGATAAACGGTGAAACCCCCATACACACCTGGCAGGATCCTGACACACTGTGAAAATGCCATTCACACCTGGCAGGATCCTGATGCACTGTGAAGCCCCATTCACATCTGGCAGTATCCTGATACACTGTGAAACCCCAGTCACACCTGGTAGGAACCTGATGCACTGTGAAAACCCCAAACACACCTGGCTGGATCCTGATACACTGTGAAACCCCATACACACCTGGTAGGAACCTGATGCACTGTGAAAACCCCAAACACACCTGGCAGGACCCAGATACACAGTGAAACCCCAGACAAACATGGGAGGACCCTGATACACAGTGAAACCCCAAACACACCTGGCAGGATCCTGATCCACTGTGAAACCCCAAACACACCTGGCAGGATCCTGATCCACTGTGAAAACCCCAAACACAGGTGGCAGGATTCTGATACACTGTGAAACCCCATGCACACCTGGCAGGATCCTGATACACTGTGAAATCCCCATTCACACCCGGCAGGATCCTGATGCACTGTGAAACCCCATACACACCTGGCAGGATCCTGATCCACTGTGAAACCCCCATACACACCTGGCAGGATCCTGATACACTGTGAAACCCCATAAACACCTGCCAGGATCCTGATACACTGTGAAACCCCATACACACCTGGCAGATTCCTGATACACTGTGAAAACCCCATACACACCTGGAAGGATCCTGATGCACTGTGAAACCCCATACACACCTGGCAGGATCCTGACCAACAGTGAAACCCCCATACACACCTGGCAGGATCCTGATACACAGTGAAAACCCCATACACACCTGGCAGGATCCTGATACACTGTGAAAACCCATACACGCCTGGCAGGATTCTGATCCACTGTGAAAACCCCATACACACATGGAAGGATCCTGATCCACTGTTAAACTCCATACACACCTGGCAGATACTGATCCACTGTGAAAACCCCATACACACCTGGCAGGATCCCGATGAACTGTGATACCCCCATACGTACCTGGCAGGAACCTGATAAGCTGTGAAACCCCCAGACACACCTGGCAGGTCCAGATAAACTGTGAAACCCCCATACACACCTGGCAGGATCCTGATAAACTGTGAAACCCTCAGACACATCTGGCAGGATCATGATATAGTGTGAAACCCCCATACACAACTTGCAGGACCCTGATATAATGTGAAAACCCCCTACATACCTGGCAGGATCCTGATCCTCTGTGAAACCCCGTACACCTCTGGCAGGATCCTGATATATTGTGAAAACCCCGTACACACCTGGCAGGATCCTGATCCTCTGTGAAACCCCATACACACCTGGCAGGATCCTGATCCACTGTGAAACCCCCATACACACCTGGCAGTATCCTGATAAACTATGAAACCACATACACACCTGGCAGGATCCTGATAAACGGTGAAACCCCCATACACACCTGGCAGGATCCTGACACACTGTGAAAATCCCATTCACACCTGGCAGGATCCTGATCCACTGTGAAGCCCCATTCACATCTGGCAGTATCCTGATACACTGTGAAACCCCAGTTACACCTGGCAGGATTCTGATACACTGAAAACCCCAAACACACTTGGCTGGATCCTGATACACTGTGAAACCCCATACACACCTGGTAGGAACCTGATGCACTGTGAAAACCCCAAACACACCTGGCAGGACCCTGATACACTGTGAAACCCCAAACACACCTGGCAGATTCCTGATACACTGTGAAAACCCCATACATACCTGGCAGGATCCTGATCCACTGTGAAATCCCCATAGACACCTGGCAGGATCCTGATAAACTGTGAAACCCCATACACACCTGGCAGGATCCTGATAAATTGTGAAAACCCCATACATACCTGGCAGGAACCTGATAAACTGTGAAACCCCCATACACACCTGGCAGGTCCTGATAAACTGTGAAACCCCCATACACACCTGGCAGGATCCTGATAAACTGTGAAACCCTCAGACACATCTGGCAGGATCATGATAAACTGTGAAAACCCATGCACACCTGGCAGGATCCTGATACACTGTGAAACGCCATTCACACCTGGCAGGATCATGATACACAGTGAAACCCCATTCACACCTGGCAGGAATCCTGATACACTGTGAAACCCCATTCACATCTGGCAGCATCCTGATACACTGTGAAACCCCATACACACCTGGCAGGATCCTGATCCACTTTGAAAACCCCATACACACCTGGCAGGATCCTGATCCACTGTGAAGTCCCATTAACACCTGGCAGGATCCTGATACACAGTGAAAACCCCATACACACCTGGCAGGATCCTGAACCACTGTGAAACCCCCATACACACCTGGCAGGATCCTGATACACTGTGAAACCCACATCCACACCTGGTAGGTTCCTGATGCACTGTGAAAACCCCATACACACCTGGCAGGACCCTGATACACTGTGAAACCCCATATAAACCTGACAGGACCCTGATACACAGTGAAACCCCGAACACACCTGGCAGGATCCTGATCCCAAGTGAAACCCCAAACACACGTGGCAGGATTCTGATGCACTGTGAAACCTCATACACACCTGGCAGGATACTGATCCACTGTGAAAACCCCATACACACATGGAAGGATCCTGATCCACTGTTAAACTCCAAACACACCTGGCAGATACTGATACATTGTGAAAACCCCATACACACCTGGCAGGATCCTGATCCACTGTGAAATCCCCATACACACCTGGCAGGATCCTGATAAACTGTGAAACCCCATACACACCTGGCAGGATCCAGATAAATTGTGAAAACCCCATACACATCTGGCAGGGACCTGATCCACTGTGAAAACCCCATACACACCTGGCAGGATCCTGATAAACTGTGAAACCCCATACACACCTGGCAGGATCCTGATAAATTGTGAAAACCACATACATACCTGGCAGGAACCTGATAAACTGTGAAACCCCCATACACACCTGGCAGGTCCTGATAAACTGTGAAACCCACATACACACCTGGCAGGATCCTGATAAACTGTGAAACCCTCAGACACATCTGGCAGGATCATGATAAACTGTGAAAACCCATGCACAATTTGCAGGATCCTGATATAGTGTGAAACCCCCATACACAATTTGCTGGACCCTGATATATTGTGAAAACCCCGTACACACCTGGCAGGATCCTGATCCTCTGTGAAACCCCGTACACACCTGGCCGAATCCTGATCCACTGTGAAACCCCCATACACACCTGGCAGTATCCTGATAAACTGTGAAACCACCATACACACCTGGCAGGAGCATAATACACTGTGAAAACCCCGTACACACCTGGCAGGTTCCTGATGCACAGTGAAACCCCATTCACATCTGGCAGTATCATGATACACTGTGAAAACCCCATACACAACTGGCAGGATCTCGATCCACCGTGAAGCCCCATTCACATCTGGCAGGATCCTGATCCACTGTGAAACCCCATTCACAGCTGGCAGGATCCTGATGCACAGTGAAACCCCATTCACATCTGGCAGGATCCTGACACACTGTGAAACCCCATACACACCTGGCAGGTGCCTATTACACTGTGAAAACCCCGGACACACCTGGCAGTTTCCTGATGCACAGTGAAACCCCACTCAAATCTGGCAGTATCATGATACACTGTGAAAAACCCATACACAACTGGTAGGATCTTGATCCACTGTGAAACCCCTCTCTCTTCTGGCAGGTTCCTGATACACTGTGAAACGCCATTCACACCTGGCAGGATCATGATACACAGTGAAACCCCATTCACACCTGGCAGGAATCCTGATACACTGTGAAACCCCATTCACATCTGGCAGCATCCTGATACACTGTGAAACCCCATACACACCTGGCAGGATCCTGATCCACTTTGAAAACCCCATACACACCTGGCAGGATCCTGATCCACTGTGAAGCCCCATTAACACCTGGCAGGATCCTGATACACAGTCAAAACCCCATACACACCTGGCAGGATCCTGAACCACTGTGAAACCCCCATACACACCTGGCAGGATCCTGATACACTGTGAAACCCACATCCACACCTGGTAGGTTCCTGATGCACTGTGAAAACCCCATACACACCTGGCAGGACCCTGATACACTGTGAAACCCCATATAAACCTGACAGGACCCTGATACACAGTGAAACCCCTAACACACCTGGCAGGATCCTGATCCCAAGTGAAACCCCAAACACACGTGGCAGGATTCTGATGCACTGTGAAACCTCATACACACCTGGCAGGATACTGATCCACTGTGAAAACCCCATACACACATGGAAGGATCCTGATCCACTGTTAAACTCCATACACACCTGGCAGATACTAATACATTGTGAAAACCCCATACACACTTGGCAGGATCCTGATCCTCTGTGAAATCCCCATGCACACCTGGCAGGATCCTGATGCACTGTGAAAACCCCATACACACCTGGCAGGATCCCGATGAACTGTGAAACCCCCATACGTACCTGGCAGGAACCTGATAAACTGTGAAACCCCCATACACACCTGGCAGGTCCTGATAAACTGTGAAACCCCCATACACACCTGGCAGGATCCTGATAAACTGTGAAACCCTCAGACACATCTGGCAGGATCATGATAAACTGTGAAAACCCATGCACACCTGGCAGGATCCTGATATAGTGTGAAACCCCCATACACAACTTGCAGGACCCTGATATATTGTGAAAACCCCCTACATACCTGGCAGGATCCTGATCCTCTGTGAAACCCCGTACACATCTGGCAAGATCCTGATATATTGTGAAAACCCCGTACACACCTGGCAGGATCCTGATACTCTGTGAAACCCCGTACACACCTGGCAGGATCCTGATCCACTGTGAAACCCCCATACACACCTGGCAGTATCCTGATAAACTGTGAAACCACCATACACACCTGGCAGGAGCCTAATACACTGTGAAAACCCCGTACACACCTGGCAGGTTCCTGATGCACACTGAAACCCCATTCACATCTGGCAGTATCATGATACACTGTGAAAACCCCATACACTACTGGCAGGATCTTGATCCACTGTGAAGCGCCATTCACATCTGGCAGGATCCTGATCCACTGTGAAACCCCATTCACAGCTGGCAGGATCCTGATACACAGTGAAAACCCATTCACACCTGGCAGGAATCCTGACACACAGTGAAACCCCATTCACATCTGGCAGGATCCTGACACACTGTGAAACCCCATACACACCTGGCAGGTGCCTAATACACTGTGAAAACCCCGTACACACCTGGCAGGTTCCTGATGCACAGTGAAACCCCACTCAAATCTGGCAGTATCAAGATACACTGTGAAAACACCATACACAACTGGCAGGATCTTGATCCACTGTGAAACCCCTCTCACTTCTGGCAGGTTCCTGATACACTGTGAAACGCCATTCACACCTGGCAGGATCATGATACACAGTGAAACCCCATTCACACCTGGCAGGTATCCTGATACACAGTGAAACCCCATTCACATCTGGCAGCATCCTGATACACTGTGAAACCCAATACACACCTGGCAGGATCCTGATCCACTTTGAAAACCCCATACACACCTGGCAGGATCGTGATCCACTGTGAAGCCCCATTAACACCTGGCAGGATCCTGATACACAGTGAAAACCCCATACAAACCTGGCAGGATCCTGAACCACTGTGAAACCCCCATACACACCTGGCAGGATCCTGATACACTGTGAAACCCACATCCACACCTGGCAGGATTCTGATGCACTGTGAAACCTCATACACACCTGGCAGGATACTGATACACTGTGAAATCCCCATTCACATCCGGCAGGATCCTGATGCACTGTGAAACCCAATACACACCTGGCAGGATCCTGATCCACTTTGAAAACCCCATACACACCTGGCAGGATCGTGATCCACTGTGAAGCCCCATTAACACCTGGCAGGATCCTGATACACAGTGAAAACCCCATACAAACCTGGCAGGATCCTGAACCACTGTGAAACCCCCATACACACCTGGCAGGATCCTGATACACTGTGAAACCCACATCCACACCTGGCAGGATTCTGATGCACTGTGAAACCTCATACACACCTGGCAGGATACTGATACACTGTGAAATCCCCATTCACATCCGGCAGGATCCTGATGCACTGTGAAACCCAATACACACCTGGCAGGATCCTGATCCAATGCGAAACCCCCATGCACACGTGGCAGGAACCTGATACACTGTGAAACCCCATAAACACCTGGCAGGATCCTGATCCACTGTGAAACCCCCATACACACCTGGCAGGATCCTGATTCACTGTGAAACCCCATACACACCTGGCAGGATCCTGATACACTGTGAAACCCCATACACACCTGGAAGGATCCTGATACACTGTGAAACCCTATACATACCTGGCAGGATCCTGATACACTGTGAAACCCCATACACACCTGTCAGGATCATGATCCACCGTGAAAACCCATACACACCTAGCAGGTTCCTGATGCACAGTGAAACCCCAAACACATCTGGCAGGATCCAGATAAACTGTGAAAACCCCATGCACACCTGGCAGGATCCTGATACACAGTGAAACCCCATGCACACCTGGCAGGATACTGATGCACTGTGAAACCCCATACACACCTGGCAGGATCCTGATCCACTGTGAAACCCCCATACACAGCTGGCAGTATCCTGAAACACTGTGAAACCCCATACACACCTGGCGGAATCCTGATACACTGTGAAACCACATACACACCTGGCAGGATCCTGATCCGCTGCGAAACCCCGTACACACCTGGCAGGATCCTGATCCACTGTGAAACCCCCAAACACACCTGGCAGTATCCTGATAAACTGTGAAACCACCATACACACCTGGCAGGAGCCGAATACACTGTGAAAACCCCGTACACACCTGGCAGGTTCCTGATGCACAGAGAAACCCGATTCACATCTGGAAGTATCATGATACACTGTGAAATCCCCATACACAACTGGCAGGATCTTGATCCACTGTGAAACCCCATTCACATCTGGCAGGATCCTGATACACTGTGAAACCCCATTCACAGCTGGCAGGATCCTGAAACACAGTGAATCCCCATTCACATCTGGCAGGATCCCGACACACTACGAAACCCCATTCACCGCTGGCAGGAGCCTCATACACTATGAAAACCCCATACACACCTGGCAGGTTCCTGATGCACAGTTAAAACCCATTCTCATCTGGCAGTATCATGATACACAGTGAAAACACCGTACGCAACTGGCAGGATCTAGATCCACTGCGAAACCCCATTCACTTCTGGCAGGATCCTGATGCACTGAGAAACCCCATTCACACATGGCAGGATCATGATACACAGTGAAACCCCATTCACACCTGGCAGGAATCCTGATACACAGTGAAACCCCCATTCACATCTGGCAGGATCCTGATACACTGTGAAACCCCATACACACCTGGCAGGATCCTGATCCACTGTGAAGCCCCATTCACGCCTGGCAGGATCCTGATACACAGTGAAATCCCCATACACACCTGGCAGGTTCCTGAACCACTGTGAAACCCCCATACACACCTGGTAGGATCCTGATACACTGTGAAACCCACATACACACCTGGCAAGATCCTGATAAACGGTGAAACCCCAATACACACCTGGCAGGATCCTGACACTCTCTGAAAATCCCATTCACACCTGGCAGGATCCTGATCCACTGTGAAACCCCAGTCACTCCTGGCTGGATTCTGATCCACTGAAAACCCCAAACACACCTGGCAGGATCCTGATACACTGTGAAAACCCATACACACCTGGCTGGATCCTGATGCACTGTGAAAACCCCAAACACACCTGGCAGGACCCTGATGCACTGTGAAACCCCATACAAACCTGGCAGGACCCTGATACACAGTGAAACCCCAAAAACACCTGGCAGGATCCTGATCCAAAGTGAAACTCCATACACACCTGGCAGGATCCTGATCCACTGTGAAAACCTCAAACACACGTGGCAGGATTCTGATACACTGTGAAACCCCATACACACCTGGCAGGATCCTGATACACTGTGAAATCCCCATTCACATCCGGCAGGATCCTGATACACTGTGAAACCACATACACACCTGGCAGGATCCTGATCCTCTGTGAAACCCCCATACACACCTGGCAGTATCCTGATAATCTGTGGAACCACCATACACACCTGGCTGGAGCCTAATACACTGTGAAATCCCCGTACACACCTGGCAGGTTCCTGATGCACAGAGAAACCCGATTCACATCTGGCAGTATCATGATACACTGTGAAATCCCCATACACAACTGGCAGGATCTTGATCCACTGTGAAACCCCATTCACATCTGGCAGGATCCTGATACACTGTGAAACCCCATTCACAGCTGGCAGGATCCTGAAACACAGTGAATCCCCATTCACATCTGGCAGGATCCTGACACACTATGAAACCCCATACACCCCTGGCAGGAGCCTCATGCACTGTGAAAAACCCGTACACACCTGGCAGGTTCCTGATGCACAGTGAAAACCCATTCTCAGCTGGCAGTATCATGATACACAGTGAAAACACCGTACGCAACTGGCAGGATCTAGATCCACTGCGAAACCCCATTCACTTCTGGCAGGATCCTGATGCACTGAGAAACCCCATTCACACATGGCAGGATCATGATACACAGTGAAACCCCATTCACACCTGGCAGGAATCCTGATACACAGTGAAACACCCATTCACATCTGGCAGGATCCTGATACACTGTGAAACCCCATACACACCTGGCAGGATCCTGATCCACTGTGAAGCCCCATTCACGCCTGGCAGGATCCTGAACCACTGTGAAACCCCCATACACACCTGGTAGGATCCTGATACACTGTGAAACCCACATACACACCTGGCAAGATCCTGATAAACGGTGAAACCCCAATACACACCTGGCAGGATCCTGACACACTGTGAAAATCCCATTCACACCTGGCAGGATCCTGATCCACTGTGAAACCCCAGTCACTCCTGGCTGGATTCTGATACACTGAAAACCCCAAACACACCTGGCAGGATCCTGATACACTGTGAAACCCCATACACACCTGGCAGGATCCTGATGCACTGTGAAAACCCCAAACACACCTGGCAGGACCCTGATACACAGTGAAACCCCATACAAACCTGGCAGGACCCTGATACACAGTGAAACCCCAAAAACACCTGGCAGGATCCTGATCCAAAGTGAAACTCCATACACACCTGGCAGGATCCTGATCCACTGTGAAAACCTCAAACACACGTGGCAGGATTCTGATACACTGTGAAACCCCATACACACCTGGCAGGATCCTGATACACTGTGAAATCCCCATTCACATCCGGCAGGATCCTGATACACTGTGAAACCACATACACACCTGGAAGGATGCGGATACGCTGTGAAACCCCATATACACCTGGCAGGATCCTGATCCACTGTGAAACCCCCATGCACACGTGGCAGGAACCTGATACACTGTGAAACCCCCATGCACACCTGACAGGTACCTGATACACTGTGAAAAACCCATAAACACCTGGAAGGATCCTGATACACTGTGAAAACCCCATACACACCTGGCAGGATCCTGATCCACTGTGAAATCCCCATGTACACCTGGCAGGATCCTGATCCACTGTGAAAACCCCGTACACACCTGGCAGGATCCTGATGCACTGTGAAACCCCATACACACCTGGCAGGATCCTGATCCACTGTGAAACCCCCATACACACCTGGCAGGATCCTGAAACACTGTGAACCCCCAAAGAAACCTGGCAGGATCCTGATACAATGTGAAAACCCCATGCACACCTGGCAGGATCCTGATACACTGTGAAACTCCATACACACCTGGCAGATTCTGATACACTGTGAAACCCCCATGCACACGTGGCAGGAACCTGATACACTGTGAAACCCCATAAACACCTGGCAGGATCCTGATCCACTGTGAAACCCCCATACACACCTGGCAGGATCCTGATTCACTGTGAAACCCCATACACACCTGGCAGGATCCTGAATCACTGTGAAACCCCATACACACCTGGAAGGATCCTGATACACTGTGAAACCCTATACATACCTGGCAGGATCCTGATACACTGTGAAACCCCATACACACCTGGCAGGATCATGATCCACTGTGAAAACCCATACACACCTAGCAGGTTCCTGATGCACAGTGAAACCCCAAACACATCTGGCAGGATCCAGATACACTGAGAAAACCCCATGCACACCTGGCAGGATCCTGATACACAGTGAAACCCCATGCACACCTGGCAGGATACTGATGCACTGTGAAACCCCATACACACCTGGCAGGATCCTGATCCACTGTGAAACCCCCATACACACCTGGCAGTATCGTGAAACACTGTGAACCCCATACACACCTGACAGAATCCTGATACACTGTGAAACCACATACACACCTGGCAGGATCCTGATCCTCTGTGAAACCCCCATACACACCTGACAGTATCCTGATAAACTGTGGAACCACCATACACACCTGGCTGGAGCCTAATACACTGTGAAATCCCCGTACACACCTGGCAGGTTCCTGATGCACAGAGAAACCCGATTCACATCTGGCAGTATCATGATACACTGTGAAATCCCCATACACAACTGGCAGGATCTTGATCCACTGTGAAACCCCATTCACATCTGGCAGGATCCTGATGCACTGTGAAACCCCATTCACAGCTGGCAGGATCCTGAAACACAGTGAATCCCCATTCACATCTGGCAGGATCCTGACACACTATGAAACCCCATACACCCCTGGCAGGAGCCTAATACACTGTGAAAACCCCGTACACACCTGGCAGGTTCCTGATGCACAGTGAAAACCCATTCTCATCTGGCAGTATCATGATACACAGTGAAAACACCGTACGCAACTGGCAGGATCTAGATCCACTGCGAAACCCCATTCTCTTCTGGAAGGATCCTGATGCACTGAGAAACCCCATTCACACATGGCAGGATCATGATACACAGTGAAACCCCATTCACACCTGGCAGGAATCCTGATACACAGTGAAACCCCCATTCACATCTGGCAGGATCCTGATACACTGTGAAACCCCATACACACCTGGCAGGATCCTGATCCACTGTGAAGCCCCAATCACGCCTGGCAGGATCCTGAACCACTGTGAAACCCCCATACACACCTGTTAGGATCCTGATACACTGTGAAACCCACATACACACCTGGCAAGATCCTGACACACTGTGAAAATCCCATTCACACCTGGCAGGATCCTGATCCACTGTGAAACCCCAGTCACTCCTGGCTGGATTCTGATCCACTGTGAAACCCCAAACACACCTGGCAGGATCCTGATACACTGTGAAACCCCATACACACCTGGCAGGATCCTAATTCACTGTGAAAACCCCATACACACCTGGCAGGACCCTGATACACTGTGAAACCCCATACAAACCTGGCAGGACCCTGATACACAGTGAAACCCCAAAAACACCTGGCAGGATCCTGATCCAAAGTGAAACTCCATACACACCTGGCAGGATCCTGATCCACTGTGAAAACCTCAAACACACGTGGCAGGATTCTGATACACTGTGAAACCCCATACACACCTGGCAGGATCCTGATACACTGTGAAACCCCAGTCACTCCTGGCTGGATTCTGATCCACTGTGAAACCCCAAACACACGTGGCAGGATCCTGATAAACTGTGAAACCCCATACACACCTGGCAGGATCCTGATTCACTGTGAAAACCCCATACACACCTGGCAGGACCCTGATACACTGTGAAACCCCATACAAACCTGGCAGGACCCTGATACACAGTGAAACCCCAAAAACACCTGGCAGAATCCTGATCCAAAGTGAAAACCCCGTACACACCTGGCAGGATCCTGATGCACTGTGAAACCCCATACACACCTGGCAGGATCCTGATCCACTGTGAAACCCCCATACACACCTGGCAGGATCCTGAAACACTGTGAACCCCCAAAGAAACCTGGCAGGATCCTGATACAATGTGAAAACCCCATGCACACCTGGCAGGATCCTGATACACTGTGAAACTCCATACACACCTGGCAGATTCTGATACACTGTGAAACCCCCATGCACACGTGGCAGGAACCTGATACACTGTGAAACCCCATAAACACCTGGCAGGATCCTGATCCACTGTGAAACCCCCATACACACCTGGCAGGATCCTGATTCACTGTGAAACCCCATACACACCTGGCAGGATCCTGAATCACTGTGAAACCCCATACACACCTGGAAGGATCCTGATACACTGTGAAACCCTATACATACCTGGCAGGATCCTGATACACTGTGAAACCCCATACACACCTGGCAGGATCATGATCCACTGTGAAAACCCATACACACCTAGCAGGTTCCTGATGCACAGTGAAACCCCAAACACATCTGGCAGGATCCAGATACACTGAGAAAACCCCATGCACACCTGGCAGGATCCTGATACACAGTGAAACCCCATGCACACCTGGCACGATACTGATGCACTGTGAAACCCCATACACACCTGGCAGGATCCTGATCCACTGTGAAACCCCCATACACACCTGGCAGTATCGTGAAACACTGTGAAACCCCATACACACCTGACAGAATCCTGATACACTGTGAAACCACATACACACCTGGCAGGATCCTGATCCTCTGTGAAACCCCCATACACACCTGACAGTATCCTGATAAACTGTGGAACCACCATACACACCTGGCTGGAGCCTAATACACTGTGAAATCCCCGTACACACCTGGCAGGTTCCTGATGCACAGAGAAACCCGATTCACATCTGGCAGTATCATGATACACTGTGAAATCCCCATACACAACTGGCAGGATCTTGATCCACTGTGAAACCCCATTCACATCTGGCAGGATCCTGATGCACTGTGAAACCCCATTCACAGCTGGCAGGATCCTGAAACACAGTGAATCCCCATTCACATCTGGCAGGATCCTGACACACTATGAAACCCCATACACCCCTGGCAGGAGCCTAATACACTGTGAAAACCCCGTACACACCTGGCAGGTTCCTGATGCACAGTGAAAACCCATTCTCATCTGGCAGTATCATGATACACAGTGAAAACACCGTACGCAACTGGCAGGATCTAGATCCACTGCGAAACCCCATTCTCTTTTGGAAGGATCCTGATGCACTGAGAAACCCCATTCACACATGGCAGGATCATGATACACAGTGAAACCCCATTCACAACTGGCAGGAATCCTGATACACAGTGAAACCCCCATTCACATCTGGCAGGATCCTGATACACTGTGAAACCCCATACACACCTGGCAGGATCCTGATCCACTGTGAAGCCCCAATCACGCCTGGCAGGATCCTGAACCACTGTGAAACCCCCATACACACCTGTTAGGATCCTGATACACTGTGAAACCCACATACACACATGGCAAGATCCTGACACACTGTGAAAATCCCATTCACACCTGGCAGGATCCTGATCCACTGTGAAACCCCAGTCACTCCTGGCTGGATTCTGATCCACTGTGAAACCCCAAACACACCTGGCAGGATCCTGATACACTGTGAAACCCCATACACACCTGGCAGGATCCTGATTCACTGTGAAAACCCCATACACACCTGGCAGGACCCTGATACACTGTGAAACCCCATACAAACCTGGCAGGACCCTGATACACAGTGAAACCCCAAAAACACCTGGCAGGATCCTGATCCAAAGTGAAACTCCATACACACCTGGCAGGATCCTGATCCACTGTGAAAACCTCAAACACACGTGGCAGGATTCTGATACACTGTGAAACCCCATACACACCTGGCAGGATCCTGATACACTGTGAAATCCCCATTCACATCCGGCAGGATCCTGATACACTGTGAAACCACATACACACCTGGAAGGATGCTGATACGCTGTGAAACCCCATACACACCTGGCAGGATCCTGATCCACTGTGAAACCCCCATGCACTCGTGGCAGGAACCTGATACACTGTGAAACCCCATACACACCTGGCAGGATCCTGATCCACTGTGAAACCCCCATACACACCTGGCAGGATCCTGATACACTGTGAAACCCCATACACACCTGGCAGAATCCTGATACACTGTGAAACCCCACACTCATCTGGCAGGATCCTGATACACTGTGAAACCCCATACACACCTGGAATGATCCTGATGCACTGTGAAACCCCATACACACCTGGCAGGATCCTGATCCACTGAGAAACCCCCATACACACCTGGCAGGATCCTGATGCACTGTGAAAACTCCATACACACCTGGCAGGATCCTGATACACTGGGAAACCCCATACAAACCTGGCAGGATCCTGATCCGCTGTGAAAACCCTTACACACCTGGCAGGTTCCTGATGCACAGTGAAACCCCATACACGTCTGGCAGGATCCTGATACACTGTGAAAACCCCATACACACCTGGCAGGATCCTGATGCACAGTGAAAAACCATGCACACCTGGCAGGATCCTGATGCACTGTGAAACCCCATACACACCTGGCAGGATCCTGATCCACTGCGAATACCCCATACACACCTGGCAGGAATCCTGATGCACAGTGAAACCCCATTCACATCTGGCAGGATCCTGATACACTGTGAAACCCCATACACACCTGGCAGGATCCTGATCACTGTGAAAATCCCATTCACACCTGGCAGAATCCTGATCCACTGTGAAACCCCAGTCACACCTGGCAGGATCCTGATAAACTGTGAAACCCCATACACACCTGGCAGGATACTGATGCACTGTGAAAACCCCAGACACACCTGGCAGGACCCTGATACACTGTGAAACCCCATACAAACCTAGCAGGAGCCTGATACACAGTGAAACCCCAAACACACCTGGCAGGATCCTGATCCACTGTGAAAACCTCAAACACACGTGGCAGGATTCTGATACACTGTGAAACCCCATACACACCTGGCAGGATCCTGATACATTGTGAAAACCCCATACACACCTGGAAGGATCCTGATACACTGTGAAACCCCATACACACCCGGCAGGATCCTGATCAACTGAGAAACCTCCATGCACACCTGGCAGGTACCTGATACACTGTGAAAAACCCATAAACACCTGGAAGGATCCTGATACACTGTGAAAACCCCATACACACCTGGCAGGATCCTGATCCACTGTGAAGTCCCCATGTACACCTGGCAGGATCCGGATCCACTGTGAAAACCCCGTACACACCTGGCAGGATCCTGATGCACTGTGGAACCCCATACACACCTGGCAGGATCCTGATCCACTGTGAAACCCCCATACACACCTGGCAGAATCCTGAAAGACTGTGAAACCCCATAGAAACCTGGCAGGATCCTGATACAATGTGAAAACCCCATGCACACCTGGCAGGATCCTGATACACTGTGAAACTCCATACACACCTGGCAGATTCTGATACACTGTGAAAACCCCATACACACCTGGCAGGATCCTGATCCACTGTGAAAACGCCATACACACCTGGCAGGATCCTGTTAAACTGTGAAAACCCCATACACACCTGGCAGGATCCTGACCCACTGTGAAAACTACATACACACCTGGCAGGATCCTGATAAACTGTGAAACCCCCATACACACCTGCAGGATCATGATCCACAGTGAAACCCCATTCACACCTGGCAGGAATCCTGATGCACAGTGAAACCCCATTCACATCTGGCAGGATCCTGATACACTGTGAAACCCCATACACACCTGGCAGGATCCTGATCACTGTGAAAACCCCATACACACCTGGCAGGATCCTGATCCACTGTGAAGCCCCATTCACGCCTGGCAGAATCCTGATACACAGTGAAAACCCCATACACACCTGGCAGGATCCTGAACCACTGTGAAACCCACATACACACGTGGTAGGATCCTGATACACTGTGAAACCCACATCCACACCTGGCAAGATCCTGATAAACGGTGAAACCCCAATACACACCTGGCAGGATCCTGATACACTGTGAAAATCCCATTCACACCTGGCAGAATCCTGATCCACTGTGAAACCCCAGTCACACCTGGCAGGATCCTGATAAACTGTGAAACTCCATACACACCTGGCAGGATACTGATGCACTGTGAAAACCCCAGACACACCTGGCAGGACCCTGATACACTGTGAAACCCCATACAAACCTAGCAGGAGCTTGATACACAGTGAAACCCCAAACACACCTGCAGGATCCTGATCCAAAGTGAAACACCATACACAACTGGCAGGATCCTGATCCACTGTGAAAACCTCAAACACACGTGGCAGGATTCTGATACACTGTGAAACCCCATACACACCTGGCAGGATCCTGATACACTGTGAAATCCCCATTCACATCCGGCAGGAACCTGATACACTGTGAAACCAAATACACACCTGGCAGGATGCTGATACGCTGTGAAACCCCATACACACCTGGCAGGATCGTGATCCACTGTGAAACACCATGCACACATGGCAGGAACCTGATACACTGTGAAACCCCATACACACCTGGCAGGATCCTGATCCACTGTGAAACCCCCATATACACCTGGCAGGATCCTGATACACTGTGAAACCGTAAACACACCTGGCAGGATCCTGATACACTGTGAAACCCCATACTCACCTGGCAGGATCCTGATACACTGCGAAAACCCCATACACACCTGGAAGGATCCTGATGCACTGTGAAGCCCCATGCACACCTGGCAGGATCCTGATCCACTGAGAAACCCCCATACACACCTGGCAGGATCCTGATACACTGTGAAAACCCCATACACACCTGGCAGAATCCTGAACCACTGTGAAACCCCAATCACACGTGGTAGGATCCTGATACACTGTGAAACCCACATACACACCTGGCAAGATCCTGATAAACGGTGAAACCCCAATACACACCTGGCAGGATCCTGATACACTGTGAAAATCCCATTCACATCTGGCAGGATCCTAATCCACTGTGAAACCCCAGTCACTCCTGGCAGGATTCTGATACACTGAAAACCCCAAACACACCTGGCAGAATCCTGATACACTGTGAAAACCCCATACACACCTGGCAGGATCCTGATGCACTGTGAAAACTCCATACACACCTGGCAGGACCCTGATACACTGCGAAACCCCATACAAACCTGGCAGGACCCTGATACACAGTGAAACCCCAAACACACCTGGCAGGATCCTGATCCAAAGTGAAACTCCATACACACCTGGCAGGATCCTGATCCACTGTGAAAACCTCAAACACACGTGGCAGGATTCTGATACACTGTGAAACCCCATACACACCTGGCAGGATCCTGATACACTGTGAAATCCCCATTCACATCCGGCAGGATCCTGATACACTGTGAAACCACATACACACCTGGAAGGATGCTGGTACGCTGTGAAACCCCATACACACCTGGCAGGATCCTGATCCACTGTGAAACCCCCATGCACACGTGGCAGGAACCTGATACACTCTGAAAACCCATACACATCTGGCAGGATCCTGATCCACTGTGAATCCACCATACACACCTGGCAGGATCCTGATAAACTGTGAAAACCCCATACACACCTGGAAGGATCCTGATCCACTCAGAAACCCCCATACACACCTGGCAGGATCCTGATCCACTGAGAAACCCCCATACACACCTGGAAGGATCCTGATACACTGTGAAAACCCCATACACACCTGGCAGGACCCTGATACACTGTGAAACCCCATACAATCCTGGCAGGACCCTGATACACAGTGAAACCCCAAAAACACCTGGCAGGATCCTGATCCAAAGTGAAACTCCACACACACCTGGCAGGATCCTGATCCACTGTGAAAACCTCAAACACACGTGGCAGGATTCTGATGCACTGTGAAACCCCATACACACCTGGCAGGATCCTGATGCACTGTGAAATCCCCATTCACATCCGGCAGGAACCTGATACACTGTGAAACCACATACACACCTGGCTGGATGCTGATACGCTGTGAAACCCCATACACACTTGGCAGGATCGTGATCCACTGTGAAACCCCCATGCACACCTGGCAGGATCCTGATACACTGTGAAACCCCATACACACCTGGCAGGATCCTGATCCACTGTGAAACCCCCATACACACCTGGCAGTATCCTGATACACTGTGAAACCCCATACACACCTGGCAGGATCCTGATACACTGTGAAAACCCCATACACACCTGGAAGGATCCTGATGCACTGTGAAACCCCACACACCTGGCAGGATACTGATCCACTGAGAAACCCCCATACACACCTGGCAGGATCCTGATACACTGTGAAAACCCCATACACACCTGGCAGGATCCTGATACACTGGGAAACCCCATACAAACCTGGCAGGATCCTATTCCGCTGTGAAATCCCATACACACCTGGCAGGTTCCTGATGCACAGTGAAACCCCATACACATCTGGCAGGATCCTGATACACTGTGAAACCCCATACAAACCTGGCAGGACCCTGAGACACAGTGAAACCCCAAACACACCTGGCAGGATCCTGATCCAAAGTGAAACTCCACACACACCTGGCAGGATCCTGATCCACTGTGAAAACCTCAAACACACGTGGCAGGATTCTGATACAATGTGACACCCCATACACACCTGGCAGGATCCTGATGCACTGTGAAATCCTCATTCACATCCGGCAGGAACCTGATACACTGTGAAACCACATACACACCTGGCAGGATGCTGATACGCTGTGAAACCCCATACACACTTGGCAGGATCGTGATCCACTGTGAAACCCCCATGCACACGTGGCAGGAACCTGATACACTGTGAAACCCCAGACACACCTGGCAGGATCCTGATCCACTGTGAAACCCCCATACACACCTGGCAGGATCCTGATACACTGTGAAACCCTCATACACACCTGGTAGGATCCTGATACACTGTGAAAACCCCATACACACCTGGAAGGATCCTGATCCGCTGTGAAAACCCATACACACCTGGCAGGTTCCTGATGCACAGTGAAACCCCATACACATCTGGCAGGATCCTGATACACTGTGAAACCACATACAAACCTGGCAGGACCCTGAGACACAGTGAAACCCCAAACACACCTGGCAGGATCCTGATCCAAAGTGAAACTCCACACACACCTGGCAGGATCCTGATCCACTGTGAAAACCTCAAACACACGTGGCAGGATTCTGATACAATGTGACACCCCATACACACCTGGCAGGATCCTGATGCACTGTGAAATCCTCATTCACATCCGGCAGGAACCTGATACACTGTGAAACCACATACACACCTGGCAGGATGCTGATACGCTGTGAAACCCCATACACACTTGGCAGGATCGTGATCCACTGTGAAACCCCCATGCACACGTGGCAGGAACCTGATACACTGTGAAACCCCAGACACACCTGGCAGGATCCTGATCCACTGTGAAACCCCCATACACACCTGGCAGGATCCTGATACACTGTGAAACCCCCATACACACCTGGTAGGATCCTGATACACTGTGAAAACCCCATACACACCTGGAAGGATCCTGATCCGCTGTGAAAACCCATACACACCTGGCAGGTTCCTGATGCACAGTGAAACCCCATACACATCTGGCAGGATCCTGATACACTGTGAAAACCCCATACACACCTGGCAGGATCCTGATACACAGTGAAACCCCATGTACACCTGGCATGATCCTGATGCACTGTGAAACCCTATACACACCTGGCAGGATCCTGATCCACTGCGAATACCCCATACACACTTGGCAGGAACCCGAAACACTGTGAAACCCCATGCACACCTGGCAGGATCCTGACACACTGTGAAACGCCATACACACCTGGCAGGATCCTGATACACTGTGAAAACCCCATACACAACTGGAAGTATCCTGATACACTGTGAAACCCCATAAACACCCGGCAGGATCCTGATCAACTGTGAAACCCCAATACACAACTGGAAGGATCCTGATACACTGTGAAAACCACATACACACCTGGCAGGATCCTGATCCACTGTGAAATCCCCATGCGCACCTGGCAGGATCCTGATCCACTGTGAAAACCCCGTACACACCTGGCAGGATCCTGATACACTGTGAAACTCCATACACACCTGGCAGATCCTGATACACTGTGAAAATCCCATACACACCTGGCAGGATCCTGATCCACTATGAAAACGCCATACACACCTGGAAGGATCCTGATAAACTGTGAACACCCCATACACACCTGGCAGGATCCTGACCCTCTGTGAAAACCACATACACACCTGGCAGGATCCTGATAAACTGTGAAACCCCCATGCACACCTGGCAGGATCCTGATAAAAAGTGAAACTCCCATACACTCCTGGCAGCATCCTGATCCACAGTGAAATCCCCATGCACACCTGGCAGGATCCTGATCCACTGTGAAAACGCCGCACACATCTGGCAGGATCCTGATGCACTGTGAAATCCCCATACACACCTGGCAGTATCCTTTTAGCGTTGAAACCCCCATACACACCTGGCAGGATCCTGATAGAAGGTGAAAACCCCGTACACACTTGGCAGGATCCTGATCCTCTGTGAAATTCCGTACACACCTGGCAGGATCCTGATATATTGTGAAAACCCCGTATGCACCTGGCAGGAACCTGATCCTCTGCGAAAACCCCAGACACACCTGGCAGGATCCTGATGAACTGCGAAACCCCCATACACACCTGGCAGGATCCTGATAATCTGTGAAACCCCCGTACACACCTGCCAGGAGCCTGATACACTGTGAAAATCCCGTGCACACCTGGCAGTATCCTGATGCTCAGTGAAGCCCCATTCAAATATGGCAGTATCCTGATACACTGTGAAAACCCCATACACACCTGGCAGGATCCTGATACACTGTGAAACCCCATACACACCTGGCAGGATCCTGATATACTGTGAAACTCCATACACAACTGGCAGGATCCTGATCCACTGTGAAACTCCCATACACACGTGGCTGGATCCTGTTACACTGTGAAACCCCATACACACCTGGCAGGTTCCTGATCCACTGTGAAACTCCCATACACACCTGGCAGGATCCTGATACACTGTGAAACCCCATAAACACCTGGCAGGATCATGATGCACTGTGAAACCCCATACACACCTGGCAGGATACTGATCCACTGTGAAACCCCCAGACACACCTGGCACGATACTGATAAACGGTGAAACACCCATACACATCTGGCAGGATCCTGATATATTGTGAAAATCCCGTACACACCTGGCAGGATCCTGATCCTCTGTGAAACCCCGTCCACACCTGGCAGGTTCCTGATACATTGTGAAAACCCCGTACACACCTGGCAGGAAGCTGATCCTCTGTGAAACCCCGTACACACCTGGCAGCATCCTGATATATTGTGAAAATCCCGTACACACCTGGCAGGATCCTGATCCACTGTGAAGCCCCACTCACGCCTGGCAGAATCCTGATACACAGTGAAAACCCCATACACACCTGGCAGGATCCTGAACCACTTTGAGACCCCCATACACACGTGGTAGGATCCTGATACACTGTGAAGCCCACATCCACACCTGGAAAGATCCTGATAAACAGTGAAACCCCCATACACACCTGGCAGGTTCCTGATACACTGTGAAAATCCCATTCACACCTGGCAGGAACATGATACACAGCGAAACCCCATTCACACCTGGCAGGAATCCTGATACACAGTGAAACCCCATTCACATCTGGCAGGATCCTGATACACTGTGAAACCCCATACACACCTGGCAGGATCCTGATCACTGTGAAAACCCCATACACACCTGGCAGGATCCTGAACCACTTTGAAACCCCCATACACACGTGGTAGGATCCGAACACACTGTGAAGCCCTCATCCACACCTGGCAAGATCCTGATAAACGGTGAAACCCCCATACACAACTGGCAGGCTCCTGATACACTGTGAAAATCCCATTCACACCTGGCAGGATCCTGATCCACTGTGAAACCCCAGTCACTCCTGGCAGGATTCTGATACACTGTGAAACCCCATACACACCTGGCAGGATACTGATGCACTGTGAAAACCCCATACACATCTGGCAGGGCCCTGATGCACTGTGAAACCCCATACAAACCTGGCAGGACCCTGATACAAAGTGAAACCCCAAACACACCTGGCAGGATCCTGATCCAAAGTGAAACTCCATACACACCTGGCAGGATCCTGATACACTGTGAAAACCTCAAACACACGTGGCAGGATTCTGATACACTGTGAAACCCCATACACACCTGGCAGGATCCTGATACACTGTGAAATCCCCATTCACATCCGACAGGAACCTGATACACTGTGAAACCACATACACACCTGGCAGGATGCTGATACGCTGTGAAACCCCATACACACCTGGCAGGATCGTGATCCACTGAGAAAACCCCATGCACACGTGGCAGGAACCTGATACACTGTGAAACCCCATACACACCTGGCAGGATCCTGATCCACTGTGAAACCCCCATACACACCTGGCAGGATCCTGATACACTGTGAAACCCCATACACACCTGGCAGGATCCTGATACACTGTGAAAACCCCATACACACCTGGAAGGATCCTGATGCACTGTGAAACCCCATACACACCTGGCAGGATCCTGATCCACTGAGAAACCCCCAGACACACCTGGCAGGATCCTGATACACTGTGAAAACCCCAGACTCACCTGGCAGGATCCTGATACACTGGGAAACCCCATACAAACCTGGCAGGATCCTGATCCGCTGTGAAAACCCATACACACCTGGCAGGAACCCGAAACACTGTGAAACCCCACACACATCTGCCGGGATCCTGATGCACTGTGAAACCCCATACACACCTGGCAGGATCCTGATCCACTGCGAATACCCATACACACCTGGCAGGATCCTGAGACACTGTGAAAAACCCATACACACCTGGAAGGATCCTGATACACTGTGAAAACCCCATACACACCTGGCAGGATCCTGATCCACTGTGAAATCCGCATGCACACCTGGCAGGATCCTGATCCACTGTGAAAACCCCGTACACACCTGGCAGGATCCTGATACACTGTGAAACTCCATTCACACCTGGCATATCCTGATACACTGTGAAAACCCCATACACACCTGGCAGGATCCTGACCCACTGTGAAAACCACATACACACCTGGCAGCATCCTGATAAACTGAGAAACCCCCAGACACACCTGGCAGGATCCTGATAAACTGTGAAACCCCCATACACACTTGGCAGGATCCTTATAAAAAGTGAAACTCCCATACACACCTGGCAGCATCCTGATCCACTGTGAAATCCCCATACACACCTGGCAGGATCCTGATAAACATTGATACCCCCAAACACACCTGGCAGGATCCTGATAGATTGTGAAACCCCCATACACACCTGGCAGTATCCTTTTAGCGTTGAAACCCCCATACACACCTGGCAGGATCCTGATAGAAGGTGAAAACCCCGTACACACTTGGCAGGATCCTGATCCTCTGTGAAACCCCGTACACACCTGGCAGGATCCTGATATATTGTGAAAACCCCGTATGCACCTGGCAGGAACCTGATCCTCTGCGAAAACCCCAGACACACCTGGCAGGATCCTGATGAACTGCGAAACCCCCATACACACCTGGCAGGATCCTGATAATCTGTGAAACCCCCGTACACACCTGGCAGGAGCCTGATACACTGTGAAATCCCGTACACACCTGGCAGTTTCCTGATGCTCAGTGAAGCCCCATTCACATAAGGCAGTATCCTGACACACTGCGAAAACCCCATACACACCTGGCAGGATCCTGATACACTGTGAAACCCCATACACACCTGGCAGGATCCTGATACACTGTGAAACTCCATACACAACTGGCAGGATCCTCATCCACTGTGAAACTCCCATACACACGTGGCTGGATCCTGTTACACTGTGAAATCCCATACACACCTGGCCGTTTTCCTGATCCACTGTGAAACTCCAATACACACCTGGCAGGATCCTGATACACTGTGAAACCCCATAAACACCTGGCAGGCTCCTGATGCACTGTGAAACCCCATACACACCTGGCAGGATACTGATCCACTGTGAAACCCCCAGACACACCTGGCACGATCCTGATAAACGCTGAAACACCCATACACATCTGGCAGGATCCTGATATATTGTGAAAACCCCGTACACACCTGGCAGGATCCTGATCCTCTGTGAAACTCCGTCCACACCTGGCAGGATCCTGATACATTGTGAAAACCCCGTACACACCTGGCAGGAACCTGATCCTCTGTGAAACCCCGTACACACCTGGCAGGATCCTGATATATTGTGAAAATCCCGTACACACCTGGCAGGATCCTGATACACAGTGAAACCCCATACACACCTGGCAGGATCCTGATCCTCTGTGAAACCCCCATACACACATGGCAGGATCCTGATACACTGTGAAACCCCATGCACACCTGGCAGGATCCTGATCCACTATGAAACCCCCATACACACATGGCAGGATCCTGATACACTGTGAAACCCCATACACACCTGGCAGGATCCTGATGCACTGTGAAACCCCATACACACCTGGCAGGATCCTGATCTACTGTGAAAATCCCATACACACCTGTCAGGATCCTGATGCACTGTGAAACCCCATGCACACCTGGCAGGATCCTGATCCACTGTGAAACCCCCATACACACATGGCAGGATCCTGATACACTGTGAAACCCCAAACACACCTGGCAGGATCCTGATGCACTGTGAAACCCCATACACACACGGCAGGATCCTGATCCACTGTGATATCCCCAGACACACCTGGCAGGATCCTGATACACTGTGAAAACCCCAAACACATCTGGAAGGATCCTGATACACTGTGAAACCCCCATACACACCTGGCAGGAACCTGATCCACTGTTAAAACCCCATACACACCTGGCAGCATCCCGAACCACTGTGAAACCCCACACACACCTGGCAGGATCCTGATACACTGTGAAAACCCCATTCACATCCGGCAGGATCCTGATAAACTGTGAAACCTCATACACACCTGGCAGGATCCTGATCCACTGTGAAACCCCCATACACACCTGGCAGGATCCTGATAAACTTTGAAACCACCAAACACACCTGGCAGGATCCTGATAGACTGTGAAACCCCCATACACACCTGGCAGTATCCTTTTAGAGTTGAAACCCCCATACACACCTGGCAGGATCCTGATAGAATGTGAAAACCCCGTACACACTTGGCAGGATCCTGATCCTCTGTGAAACCCCGTACACACCTGGCAGGATCCTGATATATTGTGAAAACCCCGTATGCACCTGGCAGGAACCTGATCCTCTGCGAAAACCCCAGACACACCTGGCAGGATCCTGATGAACTGCGAAACCCCCATACACACCTGGCAGGATCCTGATAATCGGTGAAACCCCCGTACACACCTGGCAGGAGCCTGATACACTGTGAAAACCCCGTACACACCTGGCAGGATCCTGATACAATGTGAAACCCCATACACACCTGGCAGGATCCTGATACACTGTGAAACTCCATACACAACTGGCAGGATCCTGATCCACTGTGAAACTCCCAGACAAACGTGGCTGGATCCTGTTACACTGTGAAACCCCATACACACCTGGCAGGTTCCTGATCCACTGTGAAACTCCCATACACACCTGGCAGAATCCTGATCCACTGTGAAACCCCATACACACCTGGCAGTATCCTGATGCACTGTGAAATCCCATGCACACCTGGCAGGATCCTGAGACACTGTGAAACACCCATACACACCTGGCAGGATCCTGATACACTGTGAAACCCCATACACACCTGGCAGGATCCTGATGCACTGTGAAACCCCACACACACCTGGCAGGATCCTGATCTACTGTGAAAATCCCATACACACCTGTCAGGATCCTGATGCACTGTGAAACCCCATGCACACCTGGCAGGATCCTGATCCACTGTGAAACCCCCATACACACATGGCAGTATCCTGATACACTGTGAAACCCCAAACACACCTGGCAGGATCCTGATGCACTGTGAAACCCCATACACACCTGTCACGATCCTGATGCACTGTGAAACCCCAAACACACCTGGCTGGATACTGATACACTGCGAAAGCCCCATACACACCTGGAAGGATCCTGATACACTGTGAAACCCCATACACACATGGCAGGATCCTGATCCACTGTGATATCCCCAGACACACCTGGCAGGATCCTGATACACTGTGAAAACCCCAGACACATCTGGAAGGATCCTGATACACTGTGAAACCCCCATACACACCTGGCAGGATCCTGATCCACTGTTAAAACCCCATACACACCTGGCAGGATCCCAAAACACTGTGAAACCCCAGACACACCTGGCAGGATCCTGATGCACTGTGAAAACCCCATTCACATCCGGCAGGATCCTGATACACTGTCAAACCCCATACACACCTGGCAGGATCCTGATCCACTGTGAAACCCCCATACACACCTGGCAGGATCCTGATAAACTTTGAAACCCCCAAACACACCTGGCAGGATCCTGATAGACTGTGAAACCCCCATACACACCTGGCAGTATCCTTTTAGCGTTGAAACCCCCATACACACCTGGCAGGATCCTGATAGAATGTGAAAACCCCGTACACACTTGGCAGGATCCTGATCCTCTGCGAAAACCCCAGACACACCTGGCAGGATCCTGATGAACTGCGAAACCCCCATACACACCTGGCAGGATCCTGATAATCTGTGAAACCCCCGTACACACCTGGCAGGAGCCTGATACACTGTGAAAACCCCGTACACACCTGGCAGTTTCCTGATGCTCAGTGAAGCCCCATTCACATATGGCAGTATCCTGATACACTGTGAAAACCCCATACACACCTGGCAGGATCCTGATACACTGTGAAACCCCATACACACCTGGCAGGATCCTGATACACTGTGAAACTCCATACACAACTGGCAGGATCCTGATCCACTGTGAAACTCCCATACACACGTGGCAGGATCCTGTTACACTGTGAAACCCCATACACACCTGGCACGATCCTGATAAACGGTGAAACACCCATACACATCTGGCAGGATCCTGATAAACTGTGAAACCCCATAAACACCTGGCAGGATCCTCATGCACTGTGAAACCCCATACACACCTGGCAGGATACTGATACACTGTGAAACCCCATAAACACCTGGCAGGATCCTCATGCACTGTGAAACCCCATACACACCTAGCAGGATACTGATCCACTGTGAAACCCCCATACACACCTGGCAGGATCCTGATACACTGTGAAACCCCATAAACACCTGGCAGGTTCCTGATCCACTGTGAAACCCCCATACACACCTGGCAGGTTCCTGATCTACTGTGAAACTCCCATACACACCTGGCAGGATCCTGATACACTGTGAAACCCCATAAACACCTGGCAGGATCCTGATACATTGTGAAAACCCCGTACACACCTGGCAGGAACCTGATCATCTGTGAAACCCCGTACACACCTGGCAGGATCCTGATATATTGTGAAAATCCCGTACACACTTGGCAGGAACCTGATACACTGTGACACCCCATACACACATGGCAGGATCCTGATCCACTGTGATATCCCCAGACACACCTGGCAGGATCCTGATACACTGTGAAAACCCCATACACATCTGGAAGGATCCTGATACACTGTGAAACGCCCATACACACCTGGCAGTATCCTGATCCACTGTTAAAACCCCATACACACCTGGCAGGATCCCGAAACACTGTGAAACCCCAGACACACCTGGCAGGATCCTGATACACTGTGAAAACCCCATTCACACCTGGCAGGATCCTGATGCACTGTGAAACCCCATACATACCTGGCAGAATCCTGAGCCACTGTGAAACCCCCATACACACCTGGCAGGATCCTGATACACTGTGAAACCCCAGACACACCTGGCAGGATCCTGATGCACTGTGAAAACCACGTGCACACCTGGCAGGATCCTGATGCACTGTGAAAACCCATACACACCTGGCAGGATCCTGACACACTGTGAAAACCCAATACACACCTGGAAGGATCCTGATAAACTGTGATACCCCATACACACCTGGCAGGATCCTGATCCACTGTGAAACCCCCATACACACCTGGCAGGATCCCGATCCACTGTGAAACGCCCATACACACGTGGCTGGATCCTGTAACACTGTGAAGCCCCATACACCCCTGGCAGGTTCCTGATCCACTGTGAAACTCCCATACACACCTGGCAGGATCCTGATACACTGTGAAACTCCATACACACCTGGCAGGATACTGATCCACTGTGAAACCCCCACACACACCTGGCACGATCCTGATAAACGGTGAAACACCCATACACATCTGGCAGGATCCTGATATATTGTGAAAACCCCGTACACACCTGGCAGGATGCTGATCCTCTGTGAAACCCCGGACACAACTGGCAGCATCCTGATACATTGTGAAAAACCCGTACACACCTGGCAGGAACCTGATCCTCTGTGAAACCCCGTACACACCTGGCAGGATCCTGATATATTGTGAAAATCCCGTACACACCAGGCAGGATCCTGATACACTGTGAAACCCCATACACACCTTGCAGGATCCTGATCCACTGTGAAACGCCCATACACACATGGCAGGATCCTGATACACTGTGAAACCCCATACACACCTGGCAGGATCCTGATCCACTGTGAAACCCCCTTACACACATGGCAGGATCCTGATCCACTGTGAAACCCCATACACACCTGGCAGTATCCTGATGCACTGTGAAACCCCATGCACACCTGACAGGATCCTGAGACACTGTGAAACCCCCATACACACCTGGCAGGATCCTGATACACTGTGAAACCCGATACACACCTGGCAGGATCCTGATGCACTGTGAAACCCACATACAACTGGAAGGATCCTGATACACAGTGAAACCCCATGCACACCTGGAAGGATCTTGATAAACTGTGAAACCCTATTTTCATCTGGCAGTATCGTGATACACTGTGAAACCCCATAAACACCAAGCAGGATCCTGAGACAATGTGAAACCCCATACACACCTGGAAGGATCCTGATACACAGTGAAACCCCATATACACATGGAAGGATCCTGATAAACTGTGAAACCCCGAGACACACCTGGCAGGTCCTCACAAAATGTGAAACCCCCAGGCACACCTGGCTGGGTCCTGATGCACTGTGAAACCCCATACACACCTGGCAGGATCCTGATACATTGTGAAAACCCCATACACACCTGGCAGGATCCTGATACACTGTGAAAACCCCATACACACCTGGCAGGATACTGATACAATGTGAAACCCCATATATATCTGGCAGGATCCTGATGCACTGTGAAAACCCCATACACGGCTGGCAGGAACCTGATACACTGTGAAAACTGCATACACACCTGGCAGGGTCCTGATCCACTGTGAAACCCCATACACACCTGGCAGGATCCTGATACACTGTGAAACCCCATACACACCTGGAAGGATCCTGATACACAGTGCAACTCCATACACACCTGGCAGGATCCTGATGCACTGTGAAACCCCCATACAACTGGAAGGATCCTGATACACAGTGAAACCCCATACACACCTGGAAGGATCTTGATAAACTGTGAAACCCTATTCACATCTGGCAGTACCGTGATACACTGTGAAACCCCATAAACACCTGGAAGGATCCTGATACACAGTGCAACTCCATACACACCTGGCAGGATCCTGATGCACTGTGAAACCCCCATACAACTGGAAGGATCCTGAGACAATGCGAAACCCCATACACACCTGGAAGGATCCTGATACACAGTGAAACCCCATATACACATGGAAGGATCCTGATAAACTGTGAATCCCCGAGACACACCTGGCAGGTCCTCAGAAAATGTGAAACCCCCAGACACACCTGGCTGGATCCTGATGCACTGTGAAACCCCATATACACCTGGCAGGATCCTGATACACTGTGAAAAACCCTTACACACCTGGCAGGATCCTGATACACTGTGAAAACCCCATACACACCTGGCAGGATATATATACACAGTGAAAACCCCATACACACCTGGCAGGATCCTGATACACTGTGAAACCCCACATACGTCTGTCAGGATCCTGATGCACTGTGAAAACCCCATACACACCTGGCATGATCCTGATACATTGTGAAAAACCCACACACACCTGGCAGGGTCCTGATCCACTGTGAAATCCCATACACACCTGGCAGGATCCTGATACACTGTGAAACCCGATACACACCTGGAATGATCCTGATACACAGAGAAACCCCAAACACACCTGGCAGGATACTGAAGCAGTGTGAAACCCCCATACACACCTAGAAGGATCATGATAAACTGTGAAACCCCATACACACCTGGAAGGATCCTGATAAACTGTGAAAACCCATGCACACCTGCAAGGATCCTGATACACAGTGAAACCCCATACACACCTGGAAGGATCCTGATAAACTGTGAAACCCCATTCACATCTGGCAGTATCCTGATACACTGTGAAACCCCACAAACAACTGGCAGGGTCCTGAGATACTGTGACACCCCATACACACCTGGAAGAATCCTGATACACAGTGAAACCCCATACACACCTGGAAGGATCCTGATAAACTGTGAAACCCCCATACACACCTGGCAGGTTCCTGATACACTGTGAAAACCCCATACACACCTGGCAGGATCCTGATAAACTGTGAAACCCCCATATACACCTGGCAGGATCCTGATAAACTGTGAAAACCCCATGCACACCTGGCAGGATCTTGATACACTGTGAAAAACCCATACACACCAGGCAGGATCCTGATAAACTGTGAAACCCCAGACACATCTGGCAAGATGCTGATGCACTGCGAGAACCCCATACACAACTGGCAGGATCCTGATGCACTGTCAAAACCCCTTACACTCCTGGCAGGATCCTGATGCACTGTGAGAACCCCATACACAACTGGCAGGATCCTGATACACTGTGAAAACCCATACACAACTGGCAGGATCCTGATACATTGTGAAAACACCTTACACACCTGGCAGGATCCTGATCCACTGTGAAAACCCCATGCAAACCTGGGAGGATCCTCATACACTGTGAAAACCCCATACACACCTGGCAGGATCCTGATCCACTGTGAATCCCCTTACACATCTGGCAGGATCCTGATATACTGTGAAAACCCATGCAGACCTGGCAGGATCCTGTTACACTGTGAAAACCCCATACACACCTGGCAGGATCCTGATACACTGTGAAAACCCCATACACACCTGGCAGGATCCTGATGCAGTGTGAAACCCCATATACATCTGGCAGGATCCTGATGCACTGTGAAAACCCCATGCACAGCTGGCAGGAACCTGATACACTGTGAAAACCGCATACACACCTGGCAGGGTCCTGATCCACTGTGAAACCCCATACACACCTGGCAGGATCCTGATACACTGTGAAACCCCATACACACCTGGAAGGATCCTGATACACAGTGCAACCCCATACACACCTGGCAGGATCCTGATGCACTGTGAAACCCACATACAACTGGAAGGATCCTGATACACAGTGAAACCCCATGCACACCTGGAAGGATCTTGATAAACTGTGAAACCCTATTCACATCTGGCAGTATCGTGATACACTGTGAAACCCCATAAACACCAAGCAGGATCCTGAGACAATGTGAAACCCCATACACACCTGGAAGGATCCTGATACACAGTGAAACCCCATATACACATGGAAGGATCCTGATAAACTGTGAAACCCCGAGACACACCTGGCAGGTCCTCACAAAATGTGAAACCCCCAGACACACCTGGCTGGATCCTGATGCACTGTGAAACCCCATACACACCTGGCAGGATCCTGATACATTGTGAAAACCCCATACACACCTGGCAGGATCCTGATACACTGTGAAAACCCCATACACACCTGGCAGGATCCTGATACAATGTGAAACCCCCATACACACCTGGCAGGATCCTGATAAACTGTGAAACCCCTATATACACCTGGCAGGATCCTGATAAACTGTGAAAAGCCCATGCACACCTGGCAGGATCTTGATACACTGTGAAACACCCATACACACCAGGCAGGATCCTGATAAACTGTGAAACCCCAGACACATCTGGCAAGATGCTGATGCACTGTGAGAACCCCATACACAACTGGCAGGATCCTGATACACTGTCAAAACCCCTTACACTCCTGGCAGGATCCTGATACACTGTGAAAACCCCTTACACACCTGGCAGGATCCTGATACACTGTGAAAACCCATACACAACTGGCAGGATCCTGATACATTGTGAAAACCCCTTACACACCTGGCAGGATCCTGATCCACTGTGAAAACCCCATGCAAACCTGGGAGGATCCTCATACACTGTGAAAACCCCATACACACCTGGCAGGATCCTGATCCACTGTGAATCCCCTTACACATCTGGCAGGATCCTGATATACTGTGAAAACCCATGCAGACCTGGCAGGATCCTGATACACTGTGAAAACCCCATACACACCTGGCAGGATCCTGATACACTGTGAAAACCCCATACACACCTGGCAGGATCCTGATGCAGTGTGAAACCCCATATACATCTGGCAGGATCCTGATGCACTGTGAAAACCCCATACACAGCTGGCAGGAACCTGATACACTGTGAAAACCGCATACACACCTGGCAGGGTCCTGATACACTGTGAAACCCCATACACACCTGGAAGGATCCTGATACACAGTGCAACCCCATACACACCTGGCAGGATCCTGATGCACTGTGAAACCCACATACAACTGGAAGGATCCTGATACACAGTGAAACCCCATGCACACCTGGAAGGATCTTGATAAACTGTGAAACCCTATTCACATCTGGCAGTATCGTGATACACTGTGAAACCCCATAAACACCAAGCAGGATCCTGAGACAATGTGAAACCCCATACACACCTGGAAGGATCCTGATACACAGTGAAACCCCATATACACATGGAAGGATCCTGATAAACTGTGAAACCCCGAGACACACCTGGCAGGTCCTCACAAAATGTGAAACCCCCAGACACACCTGGCTGTGTCCTGATGCACTGTGAAACCCCATACACACCTGGCAGGATCCTGATACATTGTGAAAACCCCATACACACCTGGCAGGATCCTGATACACTGTGAAAACCCCATACACACCTGGCAGGATCCTGATACAATGTGAAACCCCATATACATCTGGCAGGATCCTGATGCACTGTGAAAACCCCATACACAGCTGGCAGGAACCTGATACACTGTGAAAACCGCATACACACCTGGCAGGGTCCTGATCCACTGTGAAACCCCATACACACCTGGCAGGATCCTGATACACTGTGAAACCCCATACACACCTGGAAGGATCCTGATACACAGTGCAACTCCATACACACCTGGCAGGATCCTGATGCACTGTGAAACCCCCATACAACTGGAAGGATCCTGATACACAGTGAAACCCCATACACACCTGGAAGGATCTTGATAAACTGTGAAACCCTATTCACATCTGGCAGTACCGTGATACACTGTGAAACCCCATAAACACCAAGCAGGATCCTGAGACAATGCGAAACCCCATACACACCTGGAAGGATCCTGATACACAGTGAAACCCCATATACACATGGAAGGATCCTGATAAACTGTGAAACCCCGAGACACACCTGGCAGGTCCTCAGAAAATGTGAAACCCCCAGACACACCTGGCTGGATCCTGATGCACTGTGAAACCCCATACACACCTGGCAGGATCCTGATACACTGTGAAAAACCCTTACACACCTGGCAGGATCCTGATACACTGTGAAAACCCCATACACACCTGGCAGGATATATATACACAGTGAAAACCCCATACACACCTGGAATGATCCTGATACACAGAGAAACCCCAAACACACCTGGCAGGATACTGAAGCAGTGTGAAACCCCCATACACACCTAGAAGGATCATGATAAACTGTGAAACCCCATACACACCTGGAAGGATCCTGATAAACTGTGAAAACCCATGCACACCTGCAAGGATCCTGATACACAGTGAAACCCCATACACACCTGGAAGGATCCTGATAAACTGTGAAACCCCAAACACACCTGGCAGGATACTGAAGCAGTGTGAAACCCCCATACACACCTAGAAGGATCATGATAAACTGTGAAACCCCATACACACCTGGAAGGATCCTGATAAACTGTGAAAACCCATGCACACCTGCAAGGATCCTGATACACAGTGAAACCCCATACACACCTGGAAGGATCCTGATAAACTGTGAAACCCCATTCACATCTGGCAGTATCCTGATACACTGTGAAACCCCACAAACAACTGGCAGGGTCCTGAGACACTGTGACACCCCATACACACCTGGAAGAATCCTGATACACAGTGAAACCCCATACACACCTGGAAGGATCCTGATACACTATGAAACCCCAATACACACCTGGCAGGATCTTGACACACTGTGAAAACCCCATACACACCTGGCAGCATCCTGATCCACTCTGAAAACTACATACACACCTGGCAGGATCCTGAAAAACTGTGAAAACCCCATGCACACCTGGCAGGATCATGATACTCTGTGAAAACCCCTACACACCTGGCAGGATCCTGATCCACTGTGGAAACCCCATACAAACCTGGCAGGATCCTGCGGCGCTGTGAAAACCCCATACACACCAGGCAGGATCCTGATACACTGTGAAAACCCCATACACACCTGGCAGGATCCTGATACACTGTGAAAACCCCCATACAGACCTGGCAGGATCCTGATAAACTGTGAAAACCCCAGACACACCTGGCAGGATCCTGATAAAATATGAATCCCCCATACACTCCTGGCAGGTTCCTGATCCAATGTTGAAACCCCATACACACCTGGCAGGTTCCTGATACACTGTGAAAATCCCATACACACCTGGCAGGATCCTGACAGACTATGAAACCTTCATACACACCTGGCAGGGTCCTGATAAACTATGAAACCCCATACACACCTGGAAGGATCCTGATACACAGTGCAACTCCATACACACCTGGCAGGATCCTGATGCACTGTGAAACCCCCATACAACTGGAAGGATCCTGATACACAGTGAAACCCCATACACACCTGGAAGGATCTTGATAAACTGTGAAACCCTATTCACATCTGGCAGTACCGTGATACACTGTGAAACCCCATAAACACCAAGCAGGATCCTGAGACAATGTGAAACCCCATACACACATGGAAGGATCCTGATACACAGTGAAACCCCATATACACATGGAAGGATCCTGATAAACTGTGAAACCCCGAGACACACCTGGCAGGTCCTCAGAAAATGTGAAACCCCCAGACACACCTGGCTGGATCCTGATGCACTGTGAAACCCCATACACACCTGGCAGGATCCTGATACACTGTGAAAAACCCTTACACACCTGGCAGGATCCTGATACACTGTGAAAACCCCATACACACCTGGCAGGATATATATACACAGTGAAAACCCCATACACACCTGGCAGGATCCTGATACACTGTGAAACCCCACATACGTCTGTCAGGATCCTGATGCACTGTGAAAACCCCATACACACCTGGCATGATCCTGATACATTGTGAAAACCCCACACACACCTGGCAGGGTCCTGATCCACTGTGAAATCCCATACACACCTGGCAGGATCCTGATACACTGTGAAACCCGATACACACCTGGAATGATCCTGATACACAGAGAAACCCCAAACACACCTGGCAGGATACTGAAGCAGTGTGAAACCCCCATACACACCTAGAAGGATCATGATAAACTGTGAAACCCCATACACACCTGGAAGGATCCTGATAAACTGTGAAAACCCATGCACACCTGCAAGGATCCTGATACACAGTGAAACCCCATACACACCTGGAAGGATCCTGATAAACTGTGAAACCCCATTCACATCTGGCAGTATCCTGATACACTGTGAAACCCCACAAACAACTGGCAGGGTCCTGAGATACTGTGACACCCCATACACACCTGGAAGAATCCTGATACACAGTGAAACCCCATACACACATGGAAGGATCCTGATAAACTGTGAAACCCCCATACACACCTGGCAGGTTCCTGATACACTGTGAAAACCCCATACACACCTGGCAGGATCCTGATAAACTGTGAAACCCCCATATACACCTGGCAGGATCCTGATAAACTGTGAAAACCCCATGCACACCTGGCAGGATCTTGATACACTGTGAAAAACCCATACACACCAGGCAGGATCCTGATAAACTGTGAAACCCCAGACACATCTGGCAAGATGCTGATGCACTGTGAGAACCCCATACACAACTGGCAGGATCCTGATGCACTGTCAAAACCCCTTACACTCCTGGCAGGATCCTGATGCACTGTGAGAACCCCATACACAACTGGCAGGATCCTGATACACTGTGAAAACCCATACACAACTGGCAGGATCCTGATACATTGTGAAAACCCCTTACACACCTGGCAGGATCCTGATCCACTGTGAAAACCCCATGCAAACCTGGGAGGATCCTCATACACTGTGAAAACCCCATACACACCTGGCAGGATCCTGATCCACTGTGAATCCCCTTACACATCTGGCAGGATCCTGATATACTGTGAAAACCCATGCAGACCTGGCAGGATCCTGATACACTGTGAAAACCCCATACACACATGGCAGGATCCTGATACACTGTGAAAACCCCATACACACCTGGCAGGATCCTGATGCAGTGTGAAACCCCATATACATCTGGCAGGATCCTGATGCACTGTGAAAACCCCATACACAGCTGGCAGGAACCTGATACACTGTGAAAACCGCATACACACCTGGCAGGGTCCTGATCCACTGTGAAACCCCATACACACCTGGCAGGATCCTGATACACTGTGAAACCCCATACACACCTGGAAGGATCCTGATACACAGTGCAACCCCATACACACCTGGCAGGATCCTGATGCACTGTGAAACCCACATACAACTGGAAGGATCCTGATACACAGTGAAACCCCATGCACACCTGGAAGGATCTTGATAAACTGTGAAACCCTATTCACATCTGGCAGTATCGTGATACACTGTGAAACCCCATAAACACCAAGCAGGATCCTGAGACAATGTGAAACCCCATACACACCTGGAAGGATCCTGATACACAGTGAAACCCCATATACACATGGAAGGATCCTGATAAACTGTGAAACCCCGAGACACACCTGGCAGGTCCTCACAAAATGTGAAACCCCCAGACACACCTGGCTGGATCCTGATGCACTGTGAAACCCCATACACACCTGGCAGGATCCTGATACATTGTGAAAACCCCATACACACCTGGCAGGATCCTGATACACTGTGAAAACCCCATACACACCTGGCAGGATCCTGATACAATGTGAAACCCCCATACACACCTGGCAGGATCCTGATAAACTGTGAAACCCCTATATACACCTGGCAGGATCCTGATAAACTGTGAAAAGCCCATGCACACCTGGCAGGATCTTGATACACTGTGAAACACCCATACACACCAGGCAGGATCCTGATAAACTGTGAAACCCCAGACACATCTGGCAAGATGCTGATGCACTGTGAGAACCCCATACACAACTGGCAGGATCCTGATACACTGTCAAAACCCCTTACACTCCTGGCAGGATCCTGATACACTGTGAAAACCCCTTACACACCTGGCAGGATCCTGATACACTGTGAAAACCCATACACAACTGGCAGGATCCTGATACATTGTGAAAACCCCTTACACACCTGGCAGGATCCTGATCCACTGTGAAAACCCCATGCAAACCTGGGAGGATCCTCATACACTGTGAAAACCCCATACACACCTGGCAGGATCCTGATCCACTGTGAATCCCCTTACACATCTGGCAGGATCCTGATATACTGTGAAAACCCATGCAGACCTGGCAGGATCCTGATACACTGTGAAAACCCCATACACACCTGGCAGGATCCTGATACACTGTGAAAACCCCATACACACCTGGCAGGATCCTGATGCAGTGTGAAACCCCATATACATCTGGCAGGATCCTGATGCACTGTGAAAACCCCATACACAGCTGGCAGGAACCTGATACACTGTGAAAACCGCATACACACCTGGCAGGGTCCTGATACACTGTGAAACCCCATACACACCTGGAAGGATCCTGATACACAGTGCAACCCCATACACACCTGGCAGGATCCTGATGCACTGTGAAACCCACATACAACTGGAAGGATCCTGATACACAGTGAAACCCCATGCACACCTGGAAGGATCTTGATAAACTGTGAAAACCTATTCACATCTGGCAGTATCGTGATACACTGTGAAACCCCATAAACACCAAGCAGGATCCTGAGACAATGTGAAACCCCATACACACCTGGAAGGATCCTGATACACAGTGAAACCCCATATACACATGGAAGGATCCTGATAAACTGTGAAACCCCGAGACACACCTGGCAGGTCCTCACAAAATGTGAAACCCCCAGACACACCTGGCTGGGTCCTGATGCACTGTGAAACCCCATACACACCTGGCAGGATCCTGATACATTGTGAAAACCCCATACACACCTGGCAGGATCCTGATACACTGTGAAAACCCCATACACACCTGGCAGGATCCTGATACAATGTGAAACCCCATATACATCTGGCAGGATCCTGATGCACTGTGAAAACCCCATACACAGCTGGCAGGAACCTGATACACTGTGAAAACCGCATACACACCTGGCAGGGTCCTGATCCACTGTGAAACCCCATACACACCTGGCAGGATCCTGATACACTGTGAAACCCCATACACACCTGGAAGGATCCTGATACACAGTGCAACTCCATACACACCTGGCAGGATCCTGATGCACTGTGAAACCCCCATACAACTGGAAGGATCCTGATACACAGTGAAACCCCATACACACCTGGAAGGATCTTGATAAACTGTGAAACCCTATTCGCATCTGGCAGTACCGTGATACACTGTGAAACCCCATAAACACCAAGCAGGATCCTGAGACAATGCGAAACCCCATACACACCTGGAAGGATCCTGATACACTGTGAAACCCCATATACACATGGAAGGATCCTGATAAACTGTGAAACCCCGAGACACACCTGGCAGGTCCTCAGAAAATGTGAAACCCCCAGACACAGCTGGCTGGATCCTGATGCACTGTGAAACCCCATACACACCTGGCAGGATCCTGATACACTGTGAAAAACCCTTACACACCTGGCAGGATCCTGATACACTGTGAAAACCCCATACACACCTGGCAGGATATATATACACAGTGAAAACCCCATACACACCTGGAATGATCCTGATACACAGAGAAACCCCAAACACACCTGGCAGGATACTGAAGCAGTGTGAAACCCCCATACACACCTAGAAGGATCATGATAAACTGTGAAACCCCATACACACCTGGAAGGATCCTGATAAACTGTGAAAACCCATGCACACCTGCAAGGATCCTGATACACAGTGAAACCCCATACACACCTGGAAGGATCCTGATAAACTGTGAAACCCCAAACACACCTGGCAGGATACTGAAGCAGTGTGAAACCCCCATACACACCTAGAAGGATCATGATAAACTGTGAAACCCCATACACACCTGGAAGGATCCTGATAAACTGTGAAAACCCATGCACACCTGCAAGGATCCTGATACACAGTGAAACCCCATACACACCTGGAAGGATCCTGATAAACTGTGAAACCCCATTCACATCTGGCAGTATCCTGATACACTGTGAAACCCCACAAACAACTGGCAGGGTCCTGAGATACTGTGACACCCCATACACACCTGGAAGAATCCTGATACACAGTGAAACCCCATACACACCTGGAAGGATCCTGATAAACTGTGAAACCCCCATACACACCTGGCAGGATCCTGATACACTGTGAAAACCCCATAAAAACCTGGCAGGATCCTGTTAAACTGTGAAACCCCCATATACACCTGGCAGGATCCTGATAAACTGTGAAAACCCCATGCACACCTGGCAGAATCTTGATACACTGTGAAACACCCATACACACCAGGCAGGATCCTGATAAACTGTGAAACCCCAGACACTTCTGGTAAGATGCTGATGCACTGTGAGAACCCCATAAACAACTGGCAGGATCCTGATACACTGTCAAAACCCCTTACACTCCTGGCAGGATCCTGATACACTGTGAAAACCCCTTACACACCTGGCAGGATCCTGATACACTGTGAAAACCCATACACAACTGGCAGGATCCTGATACATTGTGAAAACCCCTTACACACCTGGCAGGATCCTGATCCACTGTGAAAACCCCATGCAAACCTGGGGGGATCCTCATACACTGTGAAAACCCCATACACACCTGGCAGGATCCTGATCCACTGTGAATCCCCTTACACATCTGGCAGGATCCTGATATACTATGAAAACCCATGCAGACCTGGCAGGATCCTGATACACTGTGAAAACCCCATACACACATGGCAGGATCCTGATACACTGTGAAAACCCCATACACACCTGGCAGGATCCTGATGCAGTGTGAAACCCCATATACATCTGGCAGGATCCTGATGCACTGTGAAAACCCCATACACAGCTGGCAGGAACCTGATACACTGTGAAAACCGCATACACACCTGGCAGGGTCCTGATCCACTGTGAAACCCCATACACACCTGGCAGGATCCTGATACACTGTGAAACCCCATACACACCTGGAAGGCTCCTGATACACAGTGCAACCCCATACACACCTGGCAGGATCCTGATGCACTGTGAAACCCACATACAACTGGAAGGATCCTGATACACAGTGAAACCCCATGCACACCTGGAAGGATCTTGATAAACTGTGAAACCCTATTCACATCTGGCAGTATCGTGATACACTGTGAAACCCCATAAACACCAAGCAGGATCCTGAGACAATGTGAAACCCCATACACACCTGGAAGGATCCTGATACACAGTGAAACCCCATATACACATGGAAGGATCCTGATAAACTGTGAAACCCCGAGACACACCTGGCAGGTCCTCACAAAATGTGAAACCCCCAGACACACCTGGCTGGATCCTGATGCACTGTGAAACCCCATACACACCTGGCAGGATCCTGATACATTGTGAAAACCCCATACACACCTGGCAGGATCCTGATACACTGTGAAAACCCCATACACACCTGGCAGGATCCTGATACAATGTGAAACCCCATATACATCTGGCAGGATCCTGATGCACTGTGAAAACCCCATACACAGCTGGCAGGAACCTGATACACTGTGAAAACCGCATACACACCTGGCAGGGTCCTGATCCACTGTGAAACCCCATACACACCTGGCAGGATCCTGATACACTGTGAAACCCCATACACACCTGGAAGGATCCTGATACACAGTGCAACTCCATACACACCTGGCAGGATCCTGATGCACTGTGAAACCCACATACAACTGGAAGGATCCTGATACACAGTGAAACCCCATACACACCTGGAAGGATCTTGATAAACTGTGAAACCCTATTCACATCTGGCAGTACCGTGATACACTGTGAAACCCCATAAACACCAAGCAGGATCCTGAGACAATGCGAAACCCCATATACACCTGGAAGGATCCTGATACACAGTGAAACCCCATATACACATGGAAGGATCCTGATAAACTGTGAAACCCCGAGACACACCTGGCAGGTCCTCAGAAAATGTGAAACCCCCAGACACACCTGGCTGGATCCTGATGCACTGTGAAACCCCATACACACCTGGCAGGATCCTGATACACTGTGAAAAACCCTTACACACCTGGCAGGATCCTGATACACTGTGAAAACCCGATACACACCTGGCAGGATATATATACACAGTGAAAACCCCATACACACCTGGCAGGATCCTGATACACTGTGAAACCCCACATACGTCTGTCAGGATCCTGATGCACTGTGAAAACCCCATGCACACCTGGCAGGATCCTGATACATTGTGAATACCCCACACACACCTGGCAGGGTCCTGATCCACTGTGAAATCCCATACACACCTGGCAGGATCCTGATACATTGTGAAACCCGATACACACCTGGAATGATCCTGATACACAGAGAAACCCCAAACACACCTGGCAGGATACTGAAGCAGTGTGAAACCCCCATACACACCTAGAAGGATCATGATAAACTGTGAAACCCCATACACACCTGGAAGGATCCTGATAAACTGTGAAAACCCATGCACACCTGCAAGGATCCTGATACACAGTGAAACCCCATACACACCTGGAAGGATCCTGATAAACTGTGAAACCCCATTCACATCTGGCAGTATCCTGATACACTGTGAAACCCCACAAACAACTGGCAGGGTCCTGAGACACTGTGACACCCCATACACACCTGGAAGAATCCTGATACACAGTGAAACCCCATACACACCTGGAAGGATCCTGATAAACTGTGAAACCCCCATACACACCTGGCAGGATCCTCGCAAAATATGAAACCCCCAGACACACCTGGCTGGATCCTGATGCACTGTGAAACCCCATACACACCTGGCTGGATCCTGATGCACTGTGACCCCCGGACACACCTGGCAGGATCCTCACAAAATGTGAAACCCCCAGATACACCGGGCTGGATCCTGATGCACTGTGAAACCCCATTCACACCTTGCAAGATCCTCATACACTGTGAAACCCCATACACACCTGGCAGGATACTAATACACTGTGAAAAACCCATACACACCTGGCAGGATCCTGATACACTGTGAAAAGCCCGTACACACCTGGCAGGATCCTGATGCACAGTGAAACCCCTATCACATCTGGCAGGATCCTGATCCACTGTGTAACCCCATACACACCTGGCAGGATCCAGATGCACAGTGAAACCCCATTCACATCTGGCAGGATCCTGATCCACTGTGAAACCCCAGACACATCTGGAATGATCCTGATACACTGTGAAAACCCCATCTACACCTGGCATTATACTGATACACTGCGAAACCCAGATACACACCTGGCAGGATCCTGATACACTGTGAAAACCCCATGCACACCTGGCAGTATCTTGATACACTGTGAAAATCCCATACACACCTGGCAGGATCCTGATACACTATGAAACCCCAATACACACCTGGCAGGATCTTGACACACTGTGAAAACCCCATACACACCTGGCAGCATCCTGATCCACTCTGAAAACTACATACACACCTGGCAGGATCCTGAAAAACTGTGAAAACCCCATGCACACCTGGCAGGATCATGATACTCTGTGAAAACCCCATACACACCTGGCAGGATCCTGATCCACTGTGGAAACCCCATACAAACCTGGCAGGATCCTGCGGCGCTGTGAAAACCCCATACACACCAGGCAGGATCCTGATACACTGTGAAAACCCCATACACACCTGGCAGGATCCTGATACACTGTGAAAACCCCCATACAGACCTGGCAGGATCCTGATAAACTGTGAAAACCCCAGACACACCTGGCAGGATCCTGATAAAATATGAATCCGCCATACACTCCTGGCAGGTTCCTGATCCAATGTTGAAACCCCATACACACCTGGCAGGTTCCTGATACACTGTGAAAATCCCATACACACCTGGCAGGATCCTGACAGACTATGAAACCTTCATACACACCTGGCAGGGTCCTGATAAACTATGAAACCCCATACACACCTGGCAAGATCCTGATAAACTGTGAAAACCCCATACACACCTGGCAGGATCCTGATCCACTGTGAAAACCCCATACACACCTGGCAGGATCCTGATACACTGTGAAAACCCCATACACACCTGGCAGGATCCTGATAAACTATGAAACCCCCATACACACCTGGCAGGATCCTGATAAACTGTGAAAACCCCATCCACACCTGGCAGGATCCTGATAAACTGTGAAAACCCCCATACACACCTGGCAGGATCCTGATACACTGTGAAAACCCCATACACACCTGGCAGGATCCTGATAAACTGTGAAACCCCCATACACACCTGGCAGGATCCTGATAATCTGTGAAAACCCCAAACACACCTGGCAGGATCTTGATACACTGTGAAAACCCCATACACTCCCGGCAGGATCCTGATAAACTATGAAACCCCCATACACAGCTGGCAGGATTCTGATAAACTATGAAACCCCCATACACACCTGGCAGGATCCTGATCCACTGTGAAAACCCCAGACACACCTGGTAGTATCCTGATACACTGTGAAAACCCCATAAACAGCTGGCAGGATCCTGATAAACTGTGAAACCCCCATACACAACTGGCAGGATACTGATAAACTGTGAAAACCCCATACACACCTGGCAGGATCCTGATAAACTGTGAAACCCCCATATACACCTGGCAGGATCATGATAAACTGTGAAAACCCCATGCACACCTGGCAGGATCTTGATACACTGTGAAAACCCCAGACACACCTGGTAGGATCCTGAGAAACTGTGAAACACCCATACACACCTGGGAGGAGTCTGATAAACTGTGAAACCCCATACACACCTGGCAGGATACTGATAAACTTTGAAACACCCATACACACCTGCAAGGATCCTGATACACATTGAAAACCCCATACAGACCTGGCAGGATCCTGAAAAACTGTGATACACCATACACACCTGGCAGGATCCTGATAAACTGTGAAACACCCATACACACCTGGCAGGATCCTGATAAAATGTGAAAACCCCATACACACCTGGCAGGATCCTGATAAACTGTGAAACCCCCATACACACCTGGCAGGATCCTGATAAACTGTGAAACCCCCATACACACCTGGCAGCATCCTGATAAACTGTGAAACCCCATACACACATGGCAGGATCCTGATACTCTGTGAAAACCCCCATACACACCTGGCAGTACCTGACATACTGTGAAAACGCCATACACACCGGGCAGGCTCCTGATACACTGTGAAAACCCTATACACACCGGGCATGATCCTGATCCACTGTGAAAACCCCATACACACCTGGCAGGATCCTGATACACTGTGTAAAGCCCATACACACCTTGCAGGATCCTGATACACTGTCAAAACCCCCATACACACCTGGCAGGATCCTGATAAACTGTGAAAACCTCAAACACACCTGGCAGGATCCTGATAAACTATGAAACCCCCATACACACCTGGCAGGTTCTGATCCACTCTGAAAACCCCATACTCACCTGGCAGGATACTGATACACTGTGAAAATCCCATACACACCTAGCAGGATCCTGATATACAATGAAACCTTCATACACACCTGGCAGTTTCCTGATAAACTATGAAACCCCCAAACACACCTGGCAGGACCCTGATACACTGTGAAAACCCCAGACACACCAGGCAGGATCCTGATCCACTGTGAAAACCCCATACACATCTGGCAGGATGCTTATACACTGTGAAAACCCCATACACACCTGGAAGGATCCTGATAAACTTTGAAACCCCCATACACACCTGGCAGGATCCTGATAAACTGTAAAAACCCCAGACAAACCTGGCAGGATCCTGATAAACTGTGAAAACCCCATACACACCTGGTAGGATCTTGATACAGTGTGAAAACCCTATACACACCTGGCAGGATCCTGATAAACTGTGAAACCCCCATGCACACCTGGCAGGATCCTGATAAACTGTGAAAACCCATACACACCTGGCAGGATCATGATAAACAGTGAAATCCCCATACACACCTGGCAGGATCCTGATAAACTGTGAAAACCCCATACACACCTGGCAGGATCCTGATAAACTGTGAAACCCCCATACACAACTGGCAGGATCCTGATAAACTGTGAAACCCCCATACACAACTGGCAGGATCCTGATAAACTGTGAAAACCCCATACTCAACAGGCAGGACCCTGATACACTGTGAAAACACCATTCTCACCTGGCAGGACCTTGATACACTGTGAAAACCCCATACACACCTGGCAGGACCCTGATACACTGTGAAAACCCCATACACACCTGGCAGTATCCTGATCCACTGTGAAAACCCGATGCACACCTGGGAGGATCCTGATTCGCTGTGAAAACCCCATACACACCTGGCAGGATACTGATAAACTATGAAACCCCCATACACACCTGGCAGGATCCTGATAAACTGTGAAAACCCCATACACTCCTGGCTGGATCCTGATAAACTGTGAAAACCCCATACACACCTGGCAGCATCTTGATACAGTGTGAAAACCCCATACACACCTGGCAGGATACTGATAAACTGTGAAACCCCCATACACACCTGCCAGGATCCTGATAAACTGTTAAAACCCATACACACCTGCCAGGATCCTGATAAACTGTGAAATCCCCACAAACATTTGGCAGGATCCTGCTAAACTGTGAACACCCCATACACAGCTGGCAATCTCCTGATAAACTGTGAAACACTCATACACACCTGGAAGGATCCTGATAAACAGTGAAATCCCCATACACACCTGGCAGGATCCTGATAAACTGTGAAACCCCCATACACACCTGGCAGGATCCTGATAAACTGTGAAAACCCCAGACAAACCTGGCAGGATCCTGATAAACTGTGAAAACCCCATACACACCTGGTAGGATCTTGATACACTGTGAAAACCCTATACACACCTGGCAGGATCCTGATAAACTGTGAAACCCCCATGCACACCTGGCAGGATCCTGATAAACTGTGAAAACCCACACACACCTGGCAGGATCCTGATAAACAGTGAAATCCCCATACACACCTGGCAGGATCCTGATAAACTGTGAAAACCCCATACACACCTGGCAGGATCCTGATAAACTGTGAAACCCCCATACACACCTGGCAGGATCCTGATAAACTGTGAAAACCCCAAACACACCTGGCAGGATCTTGATACACTGTGAAAACCCCATACACTCCCGGCAGGATCCTGATAAACTATGAAACCCCCATACACAGCTGGCAGGATTCTGATAAACTATGAAACCCCCATACACACCTGGCAGGATCCTGATCCACTGTGAAAACCCCAGACACACCTGGTAGTATCCTGATACACTGTGAAAACCCCATAAACAGCTGGCAGGATCCTGATAAACTGTGAAACCCCCATACACAACTGGCAGGATCCTGATAAACTGTGAAAACCCCATACACACCTGGCAGGATCCTGATAAACTGTGAAACCCCCATATATACCTGGCAGGATCCTGATAAACTGTGAAAACCCCATGCACACCTGGCAGGATCTTGATACACTGTGAAAACCCCAGACACACCTGGTAGGATCCTGAGAAACTGTGAAACACCCATACACACCTGGGAGGAGTCTGATAAACTGTGAAACCCCATACACACCTGGCAGGATACTGATAAACTTTGAAACACCCATACACACCTGGCAGGATCCTGATACACAGTGAAAACCCCATACAGACCTGGCAGGATTCTGAAAAACTGTGATACACCATACACACCTGGCAGGATCCTGATAAACTGTGAAACACCCATACACACCTGGCAGGATCCTGATAAAATGTGAAAACCCCATACACACCTGGCAGGATCCTGATAAACTGTGAAACCCCCATACACACCTGGCAGGATCCTGATAAACTGTGAAACCCCCATACACACCTGGCAGCATCCTGATAAACTGTGAAACCCCATACACACATGGCAGGATCCTGATACTCTGTGAAAACCCCCATACACACCTGGCAGTACCTGACATACTGTGAAAACGCCATACACACCGGGCAGGCTCCTGATACACTGTGAAAACCCTATACACACCGGGCAGGATCCTGATCCACTGTGAAAACCCCATACACACCTGGCAGGATCCTGATACACTGTGTAAAGCCCATACACACCTTGCAGGATCCTGATACACTGTCAAAACCCCCATACACACCTGGCAGGATCCTGATAAACTGTGAAAACCCCAAACACACCTGGCAGGATCCTGATAAACTATGAAACCCCCATACACACCTGGCAGGTTCTGATCCACTCTGAAAACCCCATACTCACCTGGCAGGATACTGATACACTGTGAAAATCCCATACACACTTAGCAGGATCCTGATATACAATGAAACCTTCATACACACCTGGCAGTTTCCTGATAAACTATGAAACCCCCAAACACACCTGGCAGGACCCTGATACACTGTGAAATCCCCAGACACACCAGGCAGGATCCTGATCCACTGTGAAAACCCCATACACATCTGGCAGGATGCTTATACACTGTGAAAACCCCATACACACCTGGAAGGATCCTGATAAACTTTGAAACCCCCATACACACCTGGCAGGATCCTGATAAACTGTGAAAACCCCAGACAAACCTGGCAGGATCCTGATAAACTGTGAAAACCCCATACACACCTGGTAGGATCTTGATACACTGTGAAAACCCTATACACACCTGGCAGGATCCTGATAAACTGTGAAACCCCCATGCACACCTGGCAGGATCCTGATAAACTGTGAAAACCCATACACACCTGGCAGGATCCTGATAAACAGTGAAATCCCCATACACACCTGGCAGGATCCTGATAAACTGTGAAAACCCCATACACACCTGGCAGGATCCTGATAAACTGTGAAACCCCCATACACAACTGGCAGGATCCTGATAAACTGTGAAACCCCCATACACAACTGGCAGGATCCTGATAAACTGTGAAAACCCCATACTCAACAGGCAGGACCCTGATACACTGTGAAAACACCATTCTCACCTGGCAGGACCTTGATACACTGTGAAAACCCCATACACACCTGGCAGGACCCTGATACACTGTGAAAACCCCATACACACCTGGCAGTATCCTGATCCACTGTGAAAACCCGATGCACACCTGGGAGGATCCTGATTCGCTGTGAAAACCCCATACACACCTGGCAGGATACTGATAAACTATGAAACCCCCATACACACCTGGCAGGATCCTGATAAACTGTGAAAACCCCATACACACCTGGCTGGATCCTGATAAACTGTGAAAACCCCATGCACACCTGGCAGGATCTTGATACACTGTGAAAACCCCAGACACACCTGGTAGGATCCTGAGAAACTGTGAAACACCCATACACACCTGGGAGGAGTCTGATAAACTGTGAAACCCCATACACACCTGGCAGGATACTGATAAACTTTGAAACACCCATACACACCTGGCAGGATCCTGATACACAGTGAAAACCCCATACAGACCTGGCAGGATTCTGAAAAACTGTGATACACCATACACACCTGGCAGGATCCTGATAAACTGTGAAACACCCATACACACCTGGCAGGATCCTGATAAAATGTGAAAACCCCATACACACCTGGCAGGATCCTGATAAACTGTGAAACCCCCATACACACCTGGCAGGATCCTGATAAACTGTGAAACCCCCATACACACCTGGCAGCATCCTGATAAACTGTGAAACCCCATACACACATGGCAGGATCCTGATACTCTGTGAAAACCCCCATACACACCTGGCAGTACCTGACATACTGTGAAAACGCCATACACACCGGGCAGGCTCCTGATACACTGTGAAAACCCTATACACACCGGGCAGGATCCTGATCCACTGTGAAAACCCCATACACACCTGGCAGGATCCTGATACACTGTGTAAAGCCCATACACACCTTGCAGGATCCTGATACACTGTCAAAACCCCCATACACACCTGGCAGGATCCTGATAAACTGTGAAAACCCCAAACACACCTGGCAGGATCCTGATAAACTATGAAACCCCCATACACACCTGGCAGGTTCTGATCCACTCTGAAAACCCCATACTCACCTGGCAGGATACTGATACACTGTGAAAATCCCATACACACTTAGCAGGATCCTGATATACAATGAAACCTTCATACACACCTGGCAGTTTCCTGATAAACTATGAAACCCCCAAACACACCTGGCAGGACCCTGATACACTGTGAAATCCCCAGACACACCAGGCAGGATCCTGATCCACTGTGAAAACCCCATACACATCTGGCAGGATGCTTATACACTGTGAAAACCCCATACACACCTGGAAGGATCCTGATAAACTTTGAAACCCCCATACACACCTGGCAGGATCCTGATAAACTGTGAAAACCCCAGACAAACCTGGCAGGATCCTGATAAACTGTGAAAACCCCATACACACCTGGTAGGATCTTGATACACTGTGAAAACCCTATACACACCTGGCAGGATCCTGATAAACTGTGAAACCCCCATGCACACCTGGCAGGATCCTGATAAACTGTGAAAACCCATACACACCTGGCAGGATCCTGATAAACAGTGAAATCCCCATACACACCTGGCAGGATCCTGATAAACTGTGAAAACCCCATACACACCTGGCAGGATCCTGATAAACTGTGAAACCCCCATACACAACTGGCAGGATCCTGATAAACTGTGAAACCCCCATACACAACTGGCAGGATCCTGATAAACTGTGAAAACCCCATACTCAACAGGCAGGACCCTGATACACTGTGAAAACACCATTCTCACCTGGCAGGACCTTGATACACTGTGAAAACCCCATACACACCTGGCAGGACCCTGATACACTGTGAAAACCCCATACACACCTGGCAGTATCCTGATCCACTGTGAAAACCCGATGCACACCTGGGAGAATCCTGATTCGCTGTGAAAACCCCATACACACCTGGCAGGATACTGATAAACTATGAAACCCCCATACACACCTGGCAGGATCCTGATAAACTGTGAAAACCCCATACACACCTGGCTGGATCCTGATAAACTGTGAAAACCCCATACACACCTGGCAGCATCTTGATACAGTGTGAAAACCCCATACACACCTGGCAGGATACTGATAAACTGTGAAACCCCCATACACACCTGACAGGATCCTGATAAACTGTTAAAACCCATACACACCTGCCAGGATCCTGATAAACTGTGAAATCCCCATAAACATTTGGCAGGATCCTGCTAAACTGTGAACACCCCATACACAGCTGGCAATCTCCTGATAAACTGTGAAACACTCATACACACCTGGAAGGATCCTGATAAACAGTGAAATCCCCATACACACCTGGCAGGATCCTGATAAACTGTGAAACCCCCATACACACCTGGCAGGATCCTGATAAACTGTGAAAACCCCAGACAAACCTGGCAGGATCCTGATAAACTGTGAAAACCCCATGCACACCTGGTAGGTTCTTGATACACTGTGAAAACCCTATACACACCTGGCAGGATCCTGATAAACTGTGAAACCCCCATGCACACCTGGCAGGATCCTGATAAACTGTGAAAACCCATACACACCTGGCAGGATCCTGATAAACAGTGAAATCCCCATACACACCTGGCAGGATCCTGATAAACTGTGAAAACCCCATACACACCTGGCAGGATCCTGATAAACTGTGAAACCCCCATACACAACTGGCAGGATCCTGATAAACTGTGAAACCCCCATACACAACTGGCAGGATCCTGATAAACTGTGAAAACCCCATACTCAACAGGCAGGACCCTGATACACTGTGAAAACACCATTCTCACCTGGCAGGACATTGATACACTGTGAAAACCCCATACACACCTGGCAGGACCCTGATACACTGTGAAAACCCCATACACACCTGGCAGTATCCTGATCCACTGTGAAAACCCCATGCACACCTGGGAGGATCCTGATTCGCTGTGAAAACCCCATACACACCTGGCAGGATACTGATAAACTATGAAACCCCCATACACACATGGCAGGATCCTGATAAACTGTGAAAACCCCATACACACCTGGCTGGATCCTGATAAACTGTGAAAACCCCATACACACCTGGCAGCATCTTGATACAGTGTGAAAACCCCATACACACCTGGCAGGATACTGATAAACTGTGAAACCCCCATACACACCTGGCAGGATCCTGATAAACTGTTAAAACCCATACACACCTGCCAGGATCCTGATAAACTGTGAAATCCCCATAAACATTTGGCAGGATCCTGCTAAATTGTGAACACCCCATACACAGCTGGCAATCTCCTGATAAACTGTGAAACACTCATACACACCTGGCAGGATCCTGATAAACTGTGAAAACCCCATACACACCTGGCAGGATCCTGATAAACTGTGAAACCCCCATACACAAATGGCAGGATCCTGATAAACTGTGAAACCCCCATACACAACTGGCCGGATCCTGATAAACTGTGAAAACCCCATACTCACCAGGCAGGACCCTGATACACTGTGAAAACCCCATTCTCACCTGGCAGGACCTTGATACACTGTGAAAACCCCATACACACCTGGCAGGGCACTGATACACTGTGAAAACCCCATACACACCTGGCAGTATCCTGATCCACTGTGAAAACCCCATGCACACCTGGCAGGATCCTGATAAACTGTTAAAACCCATACACACCTGGCAGGATCCTGATAAACTGTGAAATCCCCATAAACATTTGGCAGGATCCTGCTAAACTGTGAACTCCCCATACACAGCTGGCAATCTCCTGATAAACTGTGAAACAGTCATACACACCTGGCAGGATCCTGATAAACTGCGAAACCACCATAAACACCTGGTAGAATTCTGATAAACTGTGAAAACCCCATACTCACCTGGCAGGATCCTGATACACTGTGAAAACCCCATACTCATCTGACAGGACGCTGATACACTGTGAAAACCCCATACACACCTGGCAGGACCCTGATACACTGTGAAAACCCCATACACACCTGGCAGGAACCTGATAATCTGTGAAACCCCCATACACACCTGGCAGGATCCTGATAAACTGTGAAAACCCCATACACACCTGGCAGGATCCTGATCCACTGTGAAAACCCCATACACACCTGGCAGGATCCTGATACACTGTGAAAACACCATACACCCCTGGCAGGATCCTGAAAAACTGTGATACACCATACACACCTGGCAGGATCCTGATAAACTGTGAGACACCCATACACACCTGGCAGGATACTGATAAAATGTGAAATCCCCATACACACCTGGCAGGATCGTGATGCACTGTGAAAACCCCATACACACCTGGCAGGATCCTGATAAACTGTGAAACCCCCATACACACCTGGCAGGATCCTGAGAATCTGTGAAACCCCCATACACACCTGGCAGCATCCTGATAAAATGTGAAACACCATACACACCTGGCAGGATCCTGATACTCTGTGAAAACCCCCATACACACCTGGCAGAACCTGACATACTGTGAAAACGCCATACACACCTGGCAGGATCCTGATACACTGTGAAAACCCCAGACACACCTGGCAGGATCCTGATAAACTATGAAACCCCCATACACACCTGGCAGGTTCCTGATCCACTGTGAAAACCCCATACACACCTGGCAGGATACTGATACACTGTGAAAATCCCATGCACACCTAGCAGGATCCTGATATACTATGAAACCTTCATACACACCTGGCAGTTTCCTGACAAACTATGAAACCCCCATACACACCAGGCAGGATCCTGATCCACTGTGAAAACCCCATACACATCTGGCAGGATCCTGATACACTGTGAAAAACCCATACACACCTGGAAGATTCCTGATCAGCTATGAAACCCCCATACACACCTGGCAGGATCCTGATAAACTGTGAAAACCCCAGACAAACCTGGCAGGATCCTGATAAACTGTGAAAACTCCATACACACCTGGTAGGATCTTGAGACACTGTGAAAACCCCATACACACCTGGCAGGATCCTGATAAAATGTGACACCCCCATGCACACCTGGCAGGATCCTGATAAACTGTGAAACCCCCATACACACCGGGCAGCTTCCTGAACCACTGTGATACACCATACACACCTGGCAGGATCCTCATAAACTGTGAAACACCCATACACACCTGGCAGGATCCTGATAAACTATGAAACCTTCATGCACACCTGGCAGGATCCTGATAAACTATGAAAATCCCATACACACCTGGCAGGATCCTGATAAACTGTGAAAACCCCAGAAACACCTGGCAGTATGCTGATCCACTGTGAAAACACCATGCACACCTGGGAGGATCCTGATACGCTGTGAAAACCCCATACACACCTGGCAGGATACTGATAAACTATGAAACCCCCATACACACCTGGCAGGATCCTGATAAACTGTGAAAACCCCATACACACCTGGCAGTATCCTGATAAACTGTGAAAACCCCATACACACCTGGCAGGATCTTGATACAGTGTGGAAACCCCATACACACCTGGCAGGATACTGATAAAATGTGAAACCACCATACACACCTGGCAGGGTCCTGATAAACTGTTAAAACCCATACACACCTGGCAGGATCCTGATAAACTGTGAAATCTTCATAAACATTTGGCAGGATCCTGTTAAACTGTGAAAACCCCATACAGTGCTGGCAATCTCCTAATAAACTGTGAAACACTCATACACACCTGGCAGGATCCTGATAAACTGCGAAACACCCATAAACACCTGGTAGAATTCTGATAAACTGTTAAAACCCCATACTCACCTGGCAGGATCCTGATGCACTGTGAAAACCCCATACTCACCTGGCAGGACCCTGATACACTGTGAAACCCCCATACACACCTGGAAGGACCCTGATACACTGTAAAAAACCCATACACACCTGGCAGGATCCTGATAATCTGTGAAACCCCCATACACACCTGGCAGGATCCTGATAAACTGTGAAAACCCCATACACACCTGGCAGGATCCTGATCCACTGTGAAAACCCCATACACACCTGGCAGGATCCTGATACACAGTGAAAACCCCATACAGACCTGGCAGGATCCTGAAAAACTGTGATACACCATACACACCTGGCAGGATCCTCATAAACTGTGAAACACCCATACACACCTGGCAGGATCCTGATAAAATGTGAAATCCCCATGCACACCTAGCAGTATCTTGATACACTGTGAAAACCCCATACACACCTGGCAGGATCCTGATAAACTGTGAAACCCCCATACACACCTGGCAGGATCCTGATAAACTGTGAAACCCCCATACACACCTGGCAGCATCCTGATAAACTGTGAAACCCCATACACACATGGCAGGATCCTGATACTCTGTGATAACCCCCATACACACCTGGCAGTACCTGACATACTGTGAAAACGCCATACACACCGGGCAGGCTCCTGATACACTGTGAAAACCCTATACACACCGGGCAGGATCCTGATCCACTGTGAAAACCCCATACACACCTGGCAGGATCCTGATACACTGTGTAAAGCCCATACACACCTTGCAGGATCCTGATACACTGTCAAAACCCCCATACACACCTGGCAGGATCCTGATAAACTGTGAAAACCCCAAACACACCTGGCAGGATCCTGATAAACTATGAAACCCCCATACACACCTGGCAGGTTCTGATCCACTCTGAAAACCCCATACTCACCTGGCAGGATACTGATACACTGTGAAAATCCCATACACACCTAGCAGGATCCTGATATACAATGAAACCTTCATACACACCTGGCAGTTTCCTGATAAACTATGAAACCCCCAAACACACCTGGCAGGACTCTGATACACTGTGAAAACCCCAGACACACCAGGCAGGATCCTGATCCACTGTGAAAACCCCATACACATCTGGCAGGATGCTTATACACTGTGAAAACCCCATACACACCTGGCAGGATCCTGATAAACTGTGAAAACCCCAGACAAACCTGGCAGGATCCTGATAAACTGTGAAAACCCCATACACACCTGGTAGGATCTTAATACACTGTGAAAACCCTATACACACCTGGCAGGATCCTGATAAACTGTGAAACCCCCATGCACACCTGGCAGGATCCTGATAAACTGTGAAAACCCATACACACCTGGCAGGATCCTGATAAGCAGTGAAATCCCCATACACACCTGGCAGGATCCTGATAAACTGTGAAAACCCCATACACACCTGGCAGGATCCTGATAAACTGTGAAACCCCCATACACAACTGGCAGGATCCTGATAAACTGTGAAACCCCCATACACAACTGGCAGGATCCTGATAAACTGTGAAAACCCCATACTCAACAGGCAGGACCCTGATACACTGTGAAAACACCATTCTCACCTGGCAGGACCTTGATACACTGTGGAAACCCCATACACACCTGGCAGGACCCTGATACACTGTGAAAACCCCATACACACCTGGCAGTATCCTGATCCACTGTGAAAACCCCATGCACACCTGGGAGGATCCTGATTCGCTGTGAAAACCCCATACACACCTGGCAGGATACTGATAAACTATGAAACCCCCATACACACCTGGCAGGATCCTGATAAACTGTGAAAACCCCATACACACCTGGCTGGATCCTGATAAACTGTGAAAACCCCATACACACCTGGCAGCATCTTGATACAGTGTGAAAACCCCATACACACCTGGCAGGATACTGATAAACTGTGAAACCCCCATACACACCTGGCAGGATCCTGATAAACTGTTAAAACCCATACACACCTGCCAGGATCCTGATAAACTGTGAAATCCCCATAAACATTTGGCAGGATCCTGCTAAACTGTGAACACCCCATACAAAGCTGGCAATCTCCTGATAAACTGTGAAACACTCATACACACCTGGAAGGATCCTGATAAACAGTGAAATCCCCATACACACCTGGCAGGATCCTGATAAACTGTGAAAACCCCATACACACCTGGCAGGATCCTGATAAACTGTGAAACCCCCATACACACCTGGCAGGAACCTGATAAACTGTGAAACCCCCATACACAACTGGCAGTATCCTGATACACTGTGAAAACCCCTTACACACCTGGCAGTATCCTGATCCACTGTGAAAACCCCATGCACACCTGGCAGGATCCTGATAAACTGCTAAAACCCATACACACCTGGAAGGATCCTGATAAACTGTGAAATCCCCATAAACATTTGGCAGGATCCTGCTAAACTGTGAACACCCCATACACAGCTGGCAATCTCCTGATAAACTGTGAAACAGTCATACACACCTGGCAGGATCCTGATAAACTGCGAAACCACCATAAACACCTGGTAGAATTCTGATAAACTGTGAAAACCCCATACTCACCTGGCAGGATCCTGATACACTGTGAAAACCCCATACTCACCTGGCAGGACGCTGATACACTGTGAAACCCCCATACACACCTGGCAGGACCCTGATACACTGTGAAAACCCCATACACACCTGGCAGGAACCTGATAATCTGTGAAACCCCCATACACACCTGGCAGGATCCTGATAAACTGTGAAAACCCCATACACACCTGGCAGGATCCTGATCCACTGTGAAAACCCCATACACACCTGGCAGGATCCTGATACACTGTGAAAACCCCATACACCCCTGGCAGGATCCTGAAAAACTGTGATACACCATACACACCTGGAAGTTTCCTGCTCAACTATGAAACCCCCATACACACCTGGCAGGATCCTGATAAACTGTGAAAACCCCAGACAAACCTGGCAGGATCCTGATAAACTGTGAAAACTCCATACACACCTGGCAGGATCTTGAGACACTGTGAAAACCCCATACACACCTGGCAGGATCCTGATAAAATGTGAAACCCCCATGCACACCTGGCAGGATCCTGATAAACTGTGAAACCCCCATACACACCGGGCAGCTTCCTGAACCACTGTGAAAACGCCATACACACCTGGCAGGATCCTGATGCACTGTGAAAATCCCATACACACCTGGCAGGATCCTGATAAACTATGAAACCTTCATGCACACCTGGCAGGATCCTGATAAACTATGAAAATCCCATACACACCTGGCAGGATCCTGATAAACTGTGAAAACCCCAGAAACACCTGGCAGTATGCTGATCCACTGTGAAAACACCATGCACACCTGGGAGGATCCTGATACGCTGTCAAAACCCCATACACACCTGGCAGGATCTTGATACAGTGTGAAAACCCCATACACACCTGGCAGGATACTGATAAACTGTGAAACCACCATACACACCTGGCAGGGTCCTGATAAACTGTTAAAACCCATACACACCTGGCAGGATCCTGATAAACTGTGAAATCTCCATAAACATTTGGCAGGATCGTGTTAAACTGTGAAAACCCCATACAGTGCTGGCAATCTCCTAATAAACTGTGAAACACTCATACACACCTGGCAGGATCCTGATAAACTGCGAAACACCCATAAACACCTGGTAGAATTCTGATAAACTGTTAAAACCCCATACTCACCTGGCAGGATCCTGATGCACTGTGAAAACCCCATACTCACCTGGCAGGACCCTGATACACTGTGAAACCCCCATACACACCTGGAAGGACCCTGATACACTGTAAAAAACCCATACACACCTGGCATGATGCTGATAATCTGTGAAACCCCCATACACACCTGGCAGGATCCTGATAAACTGTGAAAACCCCATACACACCTGGCAGGATCCTGATCCACTGTGAAAACCCCATACACACCTGGCAGGATCCTGATACACAGTGAAAACCCCATACAGACCTGGCAGGATCCTGAAAAACTGTGATACACCATACACACCTGGCAGGATCCTGATAAACTGTGAAACACCCATACACACCTGGCAGGATCCTGATAAAATGTGAAATCCCCATGCACACCTGGCAGTATCTTGATACACTGTGAAAACCCCATACACACCTGGCAGCATCCTGATAAACTGTGAAACCCCCATACACACCTGGCAGGATCCTGATAAACTGTGAAACCCCCATACACAGCTGGAAGCATCCTGATAAACTGTGAAACCCCATACACACATGGCAGGATCCTGATACTCTGTGAAAACCCCCATACACACCTGGCAGTACCTGACATACTGTGAAAACGCGATACACACCGGGCAGGCTCCTGATACACTGTGAAAACCCTATACACACCGGGCAGGATCCTGATCCACTGTGAAAACCCCATACACACCTGGCAGGATCCTGATACACTGTGTAAAGCCCATACACACCTTGCAGGATCCTGATACACTGTCAAAACCCCCATACACACCTGGCAGGATCCTGATAAACTGTGAAAACCCCAAACACACCTGGCAGGATCCTGATAAACTATGAAACCCCCATACACACCTGGCAGGTTCTGATCCACTCTGAAAACCCCATACTCACCTGGCAGGATACTGATACACTGTGAAAATCCCATACACACCTAGCAGGATCCTGATATACAATGAAACCTTCATACACACCTGGCAGTTTCCTGATAAACTATGAAACCCCCAAACACACCTGACAGGACCCTGATACACTGTGAGAACCCCAGACACACCAGGCAGGATCCTGATCCACTGTGAAAACCCCATACACATCTGGCAGGATGCTTATACACTGTGAAAACCCCATACACACCTGGAAGGATCCTGATAAACTTTGAAACCCCCATACACACCTGGCAGGATCCTGATAAACTGTGAAAACCCCAGACAAACCTGGCATGATCCTGATAAACTGTGAAAACCCCATACACACCTGGTAGGATCTTGATACACTGTGAAAACCCTATACACACCTGGCAGGATCCTGATAAACTGTGAAACCCCCATGCACACCTGGCAGGATCCTGATAAACTGTGAAAACCCATACACACCTGGCAGGATCCTGATAAGCAGTGAAATCCCCATACACACCTGGCAGGATCCTGATAAACTGTGAAAACCCCATACACACCTGGCAGGATCCTGATAAACTGTGAAAACCCCAGACAAACCTGGCATGATCCTGATAAACTGTGAAAACCCCATACACACCTGGTAGGATCTTGATACACTGTGAAAACCCTATACACACCTGGCAGGATCCTGATAAACTGTGAAACCCCCATGCACACCTGGCAGGATCCTGATAAACTGTGAAAACCCATACACACCTGGCAGGATCCTGATAAGCAGTGAAATCCCCATACACACCTGGCAGGATCCTGATAAACTGTGAAAACCCCATACACACCTGGCAGGATCCTGATAAACTGTGAAACCCCCATACACAACTGGCAGGATCCTGATAAACTGTGAAACCCCCATACACAACTGGCAGGATCCTGATAAACTGTGAAAACCCCATACTCAACAGGCAGGACCCTGATACACTGTGAAAACACCATTCTCACCTGGCAGGACCTTGATACACTGTGGAAACCCCATACACACCTGGCAGGACCCTGATACACTGTGAAAACCCCATACACACCTGGCAGTATCCTGATCCACTGTGAAAACCCCATGCACACCTGGGAGGATCCTGATTCGCTGTGAAAACCCCATACACACCTGGCAGGATACTGATAAACTATGAAACCCCCATACACACCTGGCAGGATCCTAATAAACTGTGAAAACCCCATACACACCTGGCTGGATCCTGATAAACTGTGAAAACCCCATACACTCTTGGCAGCATCTTGATACAGTGTGAAAACCCCATACACACCTGGCAGGATACTGATAAACTGTGAAAACCCCATACACACCTGGCAGGATCCTGATAAACTGTTAAAACCCATACACACCTGCCAGGATCCTGATAAACTGTGAAATCCCCATAAACATTTGGCAGGATCCTGCTAAACTGTGAACACCCCATACACAGCTGGCAATCTCCTGATAAACTGTGAAACACTCATACACACCTGGAAGGATCCTGATAAACAGTGAAATCCCCATACACACCTGGCAGGATCCTGATAAACTGTGAAAACCCCATACACACCTGGCAGGATCCTGATAAACTGTGAAACCCCCATACACAACTGGCAGGATCCTGATCCACTGTGAAAACCCCATACACAACTGGCAGGATCCTGATACACTGTGAAAACCCCATACACACCTGGCAGTATCCTGATCCACTGTGAAAACCCCATGCACACCTGGCAGGATCCTGATAAACTGTTAAAACCCATACACACCTGGAAGGATCCTGATAAACTGTGAAATCCCCATAAACATTTGGCAGGATCCTGCTAAACTGTGAACACCCCATACACAGCTGGCAATCTCCTGATAAACTGTGAAACAGTCATACACACCTGGCAGGATCCTGATAAACTGCGAAACCACCATAAACACCTGGTAGAATTCTGATAAACTGTGAAAACCCCATACTCACCTGGCAGGATCCTGATACACTGTGAAAACCCCATACTCACCTGGCAGGACGCTGATACACTGTGAAACCCCCATACACACCTGGCAGGACCCTGATACACTGTGAAAACCCCATACACACCTGGCAGGAACCTGATAATCTGTGAAACCCCATACACACCTGGCAGGATCCTGATAAACTGTGAAAACCCCATACACACCTGGCAGGATCCTGATCCACTGTGAAAACCCCATACACACCTGGCAGGATCCTGATACACTGTGAAAACCCCATACACCCCTGGCAGGATCCTGAAAAACTGTGATACACCATACACACCTGGCAGGATCCTGATAAACTGTGAAACACCCATACACACCTGGCAGGATACTGATAAAATGTGAAATCCCCATACACACCTGGCAGGATTTTGATGCACTGTGAAAACCCCATACACACCTGGCAGGATCCTGATAACTGTGAAACCCCCATACACACCTGGCAGGATCCTGAGAAACTGTGAAACCCCCATACACACCTGGCAGCATCCTGATAAACTGTGAAACAACATACACACATGGCAGGATACTGATACTCTGTGAAAACCCCCATACACACCTGGCAGAACCTGACATACTGTGAAAACGCCATACACACCTGGCAGGATCCTGATACACTGTGAAAACCCCAGACACACCTGGCAGGATCCTGATAAACTATGAAACCCCCATACACACCTGGCAGGTTCCTGATCCACTCTGAAAACCCCATACACACCTGGCAGGATACTGATACACTGTGAATATCCCATACACACCTAGCAGGATCCTGATATACTATGAAACCTTCATACACACCTGGCAGTTTCCTGACAAACTATGAAACCCCCATACACACCAGGCAGGATCCTGATCCACTGTGAAAACCCCATACACATCTGGCAGGATCCTGATACACTGTGAAAAACCCATACACACCTGGAAGTTTCCTGATCAACTATGAAACCCCCATACACACCTGGCAGGATCCTGATAAACTGTGAAAACCCCAGACAAACCTGGCAGGATCCTGATAAACTGTGAAAACTCCATACACACCTGGCAGGATCTTGAGACACTGTGAAAACCCCATACACACCTGGCAGGATCCTGATAAAATGTGAAACCCCCATGCACACCTGGCAGGATCCTGATAAACTGTGAAAACCCACACACACCTGGCAGGATCCTGATAAACAGTGAAATCCCCATACACACCTGGCAGGATCCTGATAAACTGTGAAACCCCCATACACACCTGGCAGGATCCTGATAAACAGTGAAACCCCCATACACACCTGGCAGGATCCTGATAAACTGTGAAACCCCCATACACACCTGGCAGGATCCTGATACACTGTGTAAAGCCCATACACACCTTGCAGGATCCTGATACACTGTCAAAACCCCCATACACACCTGGCAGGATCCTGATAAACTGTGAAAACCCCAAACACACCTGGCAGGATCCTGATAAACTATGAAACCCCCATACACACCTGGCAGGTTCTGATCCACTCTGAAAACCCCATACTCACCTGGCAGTATCCTGATAAACTGTGCAAACCCCATACACACCTGGCAGGATCTTGATACAGTGTGAAAACCCCATACACACCTGGCAGGATACTGATAAACTGTGAAACCACCATACACACCTGGCAGGGTCCTGATAAACTGTTAAAACCCATACACACCTGGCAGGATCCTGATAAACTGTGAAATCTCCATAAACATTTGGCAGGATCCTGTTAAACTGTGAAAACACCATACACACCTGGCAATCTCCTGATAAACTGTGAAACACTCATACACACCTGGCAGGATCCTGATAAACTGCGAAACACCCATGAACACCTGGTAGAATTCTGATAAACTGTTAAAACCCCATACACACCTGGCAGGATCCTGATGCACTGTGAAAACCCCATACTCACCTGGCAGGACCCTGATACACTGTGAAACCCCCATATACACCTGGAAGGACCCTGATACACTGTGAAAAACCCATACACACCTGGCAGGATCCTGATAATCTGTGAAACCCCCATACACACTTGGCAGGATCCTGATAAACTGTGAAAACCCCATACACACCTGGCAGGATCCTGATCCACTGTGAAAACCCCATACACACCTGGCAGGATCCTGATACACAGCGAAAACCCCATAGACACCTGGCAGGATCCTGAAAAACTGTGATACACCATGCACACCTGGCAGGATCCTGATAAACTGTGAAACACCCATACAAACCTGGCAGGATCCTGATAAAATGTGAAATCCCCATGCACACCTGGCAGGATCTTGATACACTGTGAAAACCCCATACACACCTGGCAGGATCCTGATAAACTGTGAAACCCCCATACACACCTGGCAGGATCCTGATAAACTGTGAAACCCCCATACACACCTGGCAGCATCCTGATAAACTGTGAAACCCCATACACACATGGCAGGATCCTGATACTCTGTGAAAACCCCCATACACACCTGGCAGTACCTGACATACTGTGAAAACGCCATACACACCGGGCAGGCTCCTGATACACTGTGAAAACCCCATACACACCGGACAGGATCCTGATCCACTGTGAAAACCCCATACACACCTGGCAGGATCCTGATACACTGTGTAAAGCCCATACACACCTTGCAGGATCCTGATACACTGTCAAAACCCCCATACACACCTGGCAGGATCCTGATAAACTGTGAAAACCCCAAACACACCTGGCAGGATCCTGATAAACTATGAAACCCCCATACACACCTGGCAGGTTCTGATCCACTCTGAAAACCCCATACTCACCTGGCAGGATACTGATACACTGTGAAAATCCCATACACACCTAGCAGGATCCTGATATACAATGAAACCTTCATACACACCTGGCAGTTTCCTGATAAACTATGAAACACCCATACACACCTGGCAGGACCCTGATACACTGTGAAAACCCCAGACACACCAGGCAGGATCCTGATCCACTGTGAAAACCCCATACACATCTGGCAGGATCCTTATACACTGTGAAAACCCCATACACACCTGGAAGGATCCTGATAAACTTTGAAACCCCCATACACACCTGGCAGGATACTGATAAACTGTGAAAACCCCATACACACCTGGTAGGATCTTGATACACTGTGAAAACCCTATACACACCTGGCAGGATCCTGATAATCTGTGAAACCCCCATGCACACCTGGCAGGATCCTGATAAACTGTGAAAACCCATACACACCTGGCAGGATCCTGATAAACAGTGAATTCCCCATACACACCTGGCAGGATCCTGATAAACTGTGAAAACCCCATACACACCTGGCAGGATCCTGATAAACTGTGAAAACCCCATACACAACTGGCAGGATCCTGATAAACTGTGAAACCCCATACACAACTGGCAGGATCCTGATAAACTGTGAAAACCCCATACTCAACAGGCAGGACCCTGATACACTGTGAAAACACCATTCTCACCTGGCAGGACCTTGATACACTGTGAAAACCCCATACACACCTGGCAGGACCCTGATACACTGTGAAAACCCCATACACACCTGGCAGTATCCTGATCCACTGTGAAAACCCCATGCACACCTGGGAGGATCCTGATTCGCTGTGAAAACCCCATACACACCTGGCAGGATACTGATAAACTATGAAACCCCCATACACACCTGGCAGGATCCTGAAAACTGTGAAAACCCCATACACACCTGGCAGGATCCTGATAAACTGTGAAAACCCCATACACACCTGGCAGCATCTTGATACAGTGTGAAAACCCCATACACACCTGGCAGGATACTGATAAACTGTGAAACCCCCATACACACCTGGCAGGATCCTGATAAACTGTTAAATCCCATACACACCTGCCAGGATCCTGATAAACTGTGAAATCCCCATAAACATTTGGCAGGATCCTGCTAAACTGTGAACACCCCATACACAGCTGGCAATCTCCTGATAAACTGTGAAACACTCATACACACCTGGAAGGATCCTGATAAACAGTGAAATCCCCATACACACCTGGCAGGATCCTGATAAACTGTGAAACCCCCATACACACCTGGCAGGATCCTGATAAACTGTGAAACCCCCATACACAACTGGCAGGATCCTGATAAACTGTGAAACCCCCATACACAACTGGCAGGATCCTGATAAACTGTGAAAACCCCATACTCACCAGGCAGGACCCTGATACACTGTGAAAACCCCATTCTCACCTGGCAGGACCTTGATACACTGTAAAATCCCCATACACAGCTGGCAGGACACTGATACACTGTGAAAACCCCATACACACCTGGCAGTATCCTAATCCACTGTGAAAACCCCATGCACACCTGGGAGGATCCAGATACGCTGTGAAAACCCCATACACACCTGGCAGGATACTGATAAACTATGAAACCCCCATACACACCTGGCAGGATCCTGATAAACTGTGAACACCCCATACACACCTGGCAGGATACTGATAAACTGTGAAAACCCCATACACACCTGGCAGCATCTTGATACAGTGTGAAAACCCCATACACACCTGGCAGGATACTGATAAACTGTGAAACCCCCATACACAACTGGCAGGATCCTGATAAACTGTTAAAACGCATACACACCTGGAAGGATCCTGATAAACTGTGAAATCCCCATAAACATTTGGCAGGATCCTGCTAAACTGTGAACACCCCATACACAGCTGGCAATCTCCTGATAAACTGTGAAACAGTCATACACACCTGGCAGGATCCTGATAAATTGCGAAACCACCATACACACCTGGTAGAATTCTGATAAACTGTGAAAACCCCATACTCACCTGGCAGGATCCTGATACACTGTGAAAACCCCATACTCACCTGGCAGGACGCTGATACACTGTGAAACCCCCATACACACCTGGCAGGACCCTGATACACTGTGAAAACCCCATACACACCTGGCAGGAACCTGATAATCTGTGAAACCCCCATACACACCTGGCAGGATCCTGATAAACTGTTAAAACCCATACACACCTGGCAGGATCCTGATAAACTGTGAAATCCCCATAAACATTTGGCAGGATCCTGCTAAACTGTGAACACCCCATACACAGCTGGCAATCTCCTGATAAACTGTGAAACACTCATACACACCTGGAAGGATCCTGATAAACAGTGAAATCCCCATACACACCTGGCAGGATCCTGATAAACTGTGAAACCCCCATACACACCTGACAGGATCCTGATAAACTGTGAAACCCCCATACACAACTGGCAGGATCCTGATAAACTGTGAAACCTCCATACACAACCGGCAGGATCCTGATAAACTGTGAAAACCCCATACTCACCAGGCAGGACCCTGATACACTGTGAAAACCCCATTCTCACCTGGCAGGACCTTGATACACAGTGAAAACCCCATACACACCTGGCAGGACACTGATACACTGTGAAAACCCCATACACACCTGGCAGTATCCTGATCCACTGTGAAAACACCATGCACACCTGGGAGGATCCAGATACGCTGTGAAAACCCCATACACACCTGGCAGGATACTGATAAACTATGAAACCCCCATACACACCTGGCAGGATCCTGATACACTGTGAAAACCCCATACTCACCTGGCAGGACGCTGATACACTGTGAAACCCCCATACACACCTGGCAGGACCCTGATACACTGTGAAAACCCCATACACACCTGGCAGGAACCTGATAATCTGTGAAACCCCCATACACACCTGGCAGGATCCTGATAAACTGTTAAAACCCATACACACCTGCCAGGATCCTGATAAACTGTGAAATCCCCATAAACATTTGGCAGGATCCTGCTAAACTGTGAACACCCCATACACAGCTGGCAATCTCCTGATAAACTGTGAAACACTCATACACACCTGGAAGGATCCTGATAAACAGTGAAATCCCCATACACACCTGGCAGGATCCTGATAAACTGTGAAACCCCCATACACACCTGGCAGGATCCTGATAAACTGTGAAACCCCCATACACAACTGGCAGGATCCTGATAAACTGTGAAACCCCCATACACAACTGGCAGGATCCTGATAAACTGTGAAAACCCCATACTCACCAGGCAGGACCCTGATACACTGTGTAAACCCCATTCTCACCTGGCAGGACCTTGATACACTGTGAAAACCCCATACACACCTGGCAGGACACTGATACACTGTGAAAACCCCATACACACCTGGCAGTATCCTGATCCACTGTGAAAACCCCATGCACACCTGGGAGGATCCAGATACGCTGTGAAAACCCCAGACACTCCTGGCAGGATACTGATAAACTATGAAACCCCCATACACACCTGGCAGGATCCTGATAAACTGTGAACACCCCATACACACCTGGCAGGATCCTGATAAACTGTGAAAACCCCATACACACCTGGCAGCATCTTGATACAGTGTGAAAACCCCATACACACCTGGCAGGATACTGATAAACTGTGAAACCCCCATACACACCTGGCAGGATCCTGATAAACTGTTAAAACCCATACACACCTGGAAGGATCCTGATAAACTGTGAAATCCCCATAAACATTTGGCAGGATCCTGCTAAACTGTGAACACCCCATACACAGCGGGCAATCTCCTGATAAACTGTGAAACACTCATACACACCTGGCAGGATCCTGATAAATTGCGAAACCACCATACACACCTGGTAGAATTCTGATAAACTGTGAAAACCCCATACTCACCTGGCAGGATCCTGATACACTGTGAAAACCCCATACTCACCTGGCAGGACGCTGATACACTGTGAAACCCCCATACACACCTGGCAGGACCCTGATACACTGTGAAAACCCCATACACACCTGGCAGGAACCTGATAATCTGTGAAACCCCCATACACACCTGGCAGGATCCTGATAAACTGTGAAAACCCCATACACACCTGGCAGGATCCTGATCCACTGTGAAAACCCCATACACACCTGGCAGGATTCTGATACACTGTGAAAACCCCATACACCCCTGGCAGGATCCTGAAAAACTGTGATACACCATACACACCTGGCAGGATCCTGATAAACTGTGAAACACCCATACACACCTGGCAGGATACTGATAAAACGTGAAATCCCCATACACACCTGGCAGGATCTTGATGCACTGTGAAAACCCCATACACACCTGGCAGGATCCTGATAAACTGTGAAACCCCCATACACACCTGGCAGGATCCTGAGAAACTGTGAAACCCTCATACACACCTGGCAGCATCCTGATAAACTGTGAAACACCATACACACCTGGCAGGATCCTGATACTCTGTGAAAACCCCCATACACACCTGGCAGAACCTGACATACTGTGAAAACGCCATACACACCTGGCAGGATCCTGATACACTGTGAAAACCCCAGACACACCTGGCAGGTTCCTGATCCACTCTGAAAACCCCATACACACCTGGCAGGATACTGATACACTGTGAAAATCCCATACACACCTAGCAGGATCCTGATATACTATGAAACCTTCATACACACCTGGCAGTTTCCTGACAAACTATGAAACCCCCATACACACCAGGCAGGATCCTGATCCACTGTGAAAACCCCATACACATCTGGCAGGATCCTGATACACTGTGAAAAACCCATACACACCTGGAAGTTTCCTGATCAACTATGAAACCACCATACACACCTGGCAGGATCCTGATAAACTGTGAAAACCCCAGACAAACCTGGCAGGATGCTGATAAACTGTGAAAACTCCATACACACCTGGCAGGATCTTGAGACACTGTGAAAACCCCATACACACCTGGCAGGATCCTGATAAAATGTGAAACCCCCATGCACACCTGGCAGGATCCTGATAAACTGTGAAAACCCACACACACCTGGCAGGATCCTGATAAAAAGTGACATCCCCATACACACCTGACAGGATCCTGATAAACTGTGAAACCCCCATACACACCTGGCAGGATCCTGATAAACAGTGAAACCCCCATACACACCTGGCAGGATCCTGATAAACTGTGAAACCCCCATACACACCTGGCAGGATCCTGATACACTGTGTAAAGCCCATACACACCTTGCAGGATCCTGATACACTGTCAAAACCCCCATACACACCTGGCAGGATCCTGATAAACTGTGAAAACCCCAAACACACCTGGCAGGATCCTGATAAACTATGAAACCCCCATACACACCTGGCAGGTTCTGATCCACTCTGAAAACCCCATACTCACCTGGCAGGATACTGATACACTGTGAAAATCCCATACACCTCTAGCAGGATCCTGATATACAATGAAACCTTCATACACACCTGGCAGTTTCCTGATAAACTATGAAACACCCATACACACCTGGCAGGACCCTGATACACTGTGAAAACCCCAGACACACCAGGCAGGATCCTGATCCACTGTGAAAACCCCATACACATCTGGCAGGATCCTTATACACTGTGAAAACCCCATACACACCTGGAAGGATCCTGATAAACTATGAAACCCCCATACACACCTGGCAGGATCCTGATAAACTGTGAAAACCCCAGACAAACCTGGCAGGATCCTGATAAACTGTGAAAACTCCATACACACCTGGCAGGATCTTGAGACACTGTGAAAACCCCATACACACCTGGCAGGATCCTGATAAAATGTGAAACCCCCATGCACACCTGGCAGGATCCTGATAAACTGTGAAAACCCACACACACCTGGCAGGATCCTGATAAACAGTGAAATCCCCATACACACCTGGCAGGATCCTGACAAACTGTGAAACCCCCATACACACCTGGCAGGATCCTGATAAACAGTGAAACCCCCATACACACCTGGCAGGATCCTGATAAACTGTGAAACCCCCATACACACCTGGCAGGATCCTGATACACTGTGTAAAGCCCATACACACCTGGCAGGATCCTGATACACGGTCAAAACCCCCATACACACCTGGCAGGATCCTGATAAACTGTGAAAACCCCAAACACACCTGGCAGGATCCTGATAAACTATGAAACCCCCATACACACCTGGCAGGTTCTGATCCACTCTGAAAACCCCATACTCACCTGGCAGGATACTGATACACTGTGAAAATCCCAATCATACCTAGCAGGATCCTGATATACAATGAAACCTTCATACACAACTGTCAGTTTCCTGATAAACTATGAAACCCCCATACACACCTGGCAGGACCCTGATACACTGTGAAAACCCCAGACACACCAGGCAGGATCCTGATCCACTGTGAAAACCCCATACACATCTGGCAGGATCCTTATACACTGTGAAAACCCCATACTCACCTGGAAGGATCCTGATAAACTATGAAACCCCCATACACACCTAGCAGGATCCTGATATACAATGAAACCTTCATACACACCTGGCAGTTTCCTGATAAACTATGAAACCCCCATACACATCTGGCAGGACCCTGATCCACTGTGAAAACCCCAGACACACCAGGCAGGATCCTGATCCACTGTGAAAACCCCATACACATCTGGCAGGATCCTTATACACTGTGAAAACCCCATACACACCTGGAAGGATCCTGATAAACTTTGAAACCCCCATACACACCTGGCAGGATCCTGATAAACTGTGAAAACCCCAGACAAACCTGGCAGGATCCTGATAAACTGTGAAAACCCCATACACACCTGGTAGGATCTTGATACACTGTGAAAACCCTATACACACCTGGCAGGATCCTGATAAACTGTGAAACCCCCATGCACACCTGGCAGGATCCTGATAAACTGTGAAAACCCATACACACCTGGCAGGATCCTGATAAACAGTGAAATCCCCATACACACCTGGCAGGATCCTGATAAACTGTGAAACCCCCATACACACCTGGCAGGATCCTGATAAACTGTGAAATCCCCATACACAACTGGCAGGATCCTGATAAACTGTGAAACCCCCATACACAACTGGCAGGATCCTGATAAACTGTGAAAACCCTATACTCAACAGGCAGGACCCTGATACACTGTGAAAACACCATTCTCACCTGGCAGGAACTTGATAAACTGTGAAAACCCCATACACACCTGGCAGGACCCTGATACACTGTGAAAACCCCATACACACCTGGCAGTATCCTGATCCACTGTGAAAACCCCATGCACACCTGGGAGGATCCTGATTCGCTGTGAAAACCCCATACACACCTGGCAGGATACTGATAAACTATGAAACCCCCATACACACCTGGCAGGATCCTGATAAACTGTGAAACAGTCATACACACCTGGCAGGATCCTGATAAACTGTGAAAACCCCATACACACCTGGCAGGATACTGATAAACTGTGAAAACCCCATACACACCTGGCAGGATCCTGATAAACTGTGAAACAGTCATACACACCTGGCAGCATCTTGATACAGTGTGAATACCCCATACACACCTGGCAGGATACTGATAAACTGTGAAAACCCCATACACACCTGGCAGGATCCTGATAAACTGTTAAAACCCATACACACCTGCCAGGATCCTGATAAACTGTGAAATCCCCATAAACATTTGGCAGGATCCTGCTAAACTGTGAACACCCCATACACAGCTGGCAATCTCCTGATAAACTGTGAAACACTCATACACACCTGGAAGGATCCTGATAAACAGTGAAATCCCCATACACACCTGGCAGGATCCTGATAAACTGTGAAAACCCCATACACACCTGGCAGGATCCTGATAAACTGTGAAACCCCCATACACAACTGGCAGGATCCTGATAAACTGTGAAACCCCCATACACAACTGGCAGGATCCTGATAAACTGTGAAAACCCCATACTCACCAGGCAGGACCCTGATACACTGTGAAAACCCCATTCTCACCTGGCAGGACCTTGATACACTGTGAAAACCCCATACACACCTGGCAGGACACTGATACACTGTGAAAACCCCATACACACCTGGCAGTATCCTGATCCACTGTGAAAACCCCATGCACACCTGGGAGGATACAGATACGCTGTGAAAACCCGATACACACCTGGCAGGATACTGATAAACTATGAAACCCCCATACACACCTGGCAGGATCCTGATAAACTGTGAACACCCCATACACACCTGGCAGGATCCTGATAAACTGTGAAAACCCCATACACACCTGGCAGCATCTTGATACAGTGTGAAAACCCCATGCACACCTGGCAGGATACTGATAAACTGTGAAACCCCCATGCACACCTGGCAGGATCCTGATAAACTGTTAAAACCCATACACACCTGGAAGGATCCTGATAAACTGTGAAATCCCCATAAACATTTGGCAGGATCCTGCTAAACTGTGAACACCCCATGCACAGCTGGCAATCTCCTGATAAACTGTGAAACAGTCATACACACCTGGCAGGATCCTGATAAACTGCGAAACCACCATAAACACCTGGTAGAATTCTGATAAACTGTGAAAACCCCATACTCACCTGGCAGGATCCTGATACACTGTGAAAACCCCATACTCACCTGGCAGGACGCTGATACACTGTGAAACCCCCATACACACCTGGCAGGACCCTGATACACTGTGAAAACCCCATACACACCTGGCAGGAACCTGATAATCTGTGAAACCCCCATACACACCTGGCAGGATCCTGATAAACTGTGAAAACCCCATACACACCTGGCAGGATCCTGATCCACTGTGAAAACCCCATACACACCTGGCAGGATCCTGATACACTGTGAAAACCCCATACACCCCTGGTAGGATCCTGAAAAACTGTGATACACCATACACACCTAGCAGGATCCTGATAAACTGTGAAACACCCATACACACCTGGCAGGATATTGATAAAATGTGAAATCCCCATACACACCTGGCAGGATCTTGATGCACTGTGAAAACCCCATACACACCTGGCAGGATCCTGATAAACTGTGAAACCCCCATACACACCTGGCAGGATCCTGAGAAACTGTGAAACCCCCATACACACCTGGCAGCATCCTGATAAACTGTGAAACACCATACACACCTGGCAGGAACCTGATACTCTGTGAAAACCCCCATACACACCTGGCAGAACCTGACATACTGTGAAAACGCCATACACACCTGGCAGCATCCTGATACACTGTGAAAACCCCAGACACACCTGGCAGGATCCTGATAAACTATGAAACCCCCATACACACCTGGCAGGATCCTGAAACACTCTGAAAACCCCATACACACCTGGCAGGATACTGATACACTGTGAAAATCCCATACACACCTAGCAGGATCCTGATATACTATGAAACCTTCATACACACCTGGCAGTTTCCTGACAAACTATGAAACCCCCATACACACCAGGCAGGATCCTGATCCACTGTGAAAACCCCATACACATCTGGCAGGATCCTGATACACTGTGAAAACCCCATACACACCTGGCAGTATCCTGATCCACTGTGAAAACCCCATGCACACCTGGGAGGATCCTGATTCGCTGTGAAAACCCCATACACACCTGGCAGGATACTGATAAACTATGAAACCCCCATACACACCTGGCAGGATCCTGATAAACTGTGAAACAGTCATACACACCTGGCAGGATCCTGATAAACTGTGAAAACCCCATACACACCTGGCAGGATACTGATAAACTGTGAAAACCCCATACACACCTGGCAGGATCCTGATAAACTGTGAAACAGTCATACACACCTGGCAGCATCTTGATACAGTGTGAATACCCCATACACACCTGGCAGGATACTGATAAACTGTGAAAACCCCATACACACCTGGCAGGATCCTGATAAACTGTTAAAACCCATACACACCTGCCAGGATCCTGATAAACTGTGAAATCCCCATAAACATTTGGCAGGATCCTGCTAAACTGTGAACACCCCATACACAGCTGGCAATCTCCTGATAAACTGTGAAACACTCATACACACCTGGAAGGATCCTGATAAACAGTGAAATCCCCATACACACCTGGCAGGATCCTGATAAACTGTGAAAACCCCATACACACCTGGCAGGATCCTGATAAACTGTGAAACCCCCATACACAACTGGCAGGATCCTGATAAACTGTGAAACCCCCATACACAACTGGCAGGATCCTGATAAACTGTGAAAACCCCATACTCACCAGGCAGGACCCTGATACACTGTGAAAACCCCATTCTCACCTGGCAGGACCTTGATACACTGTGAAAACCCCATACACACCTGGCAGGACACTGATACACTGTGAAAACCCCATACACACCTGGCAGTATCCTGATCCACTGTGAAAACCCCATGCACACCTGGGAGGATACAGATACGCTGTGAAAACCCGATACACACCTGGCAGGATACTGATAAACTATGAAACCCCCATACACACCTGGCAGGATCCCGATAAACTGTGAACACCCCATACACACCTGGCAGGATCCTGATAAACTGTGAAAACCCCATACACACCTGGCAGCATCTTGATACAGTGTGAAAACCCCATGCACACCTGGCAGGATACTGATAAACTGTGAAACCCCCATGCACACCTGGCAGGATCCTGATAAACTGTTAAAACCCATACACACCTGGAAGGATCCTGATAAACTGTGAAATCCCCATAAACATTTGGCAGGATCCTGCTAAACTGTGAACACCCCATGCACAGCTGGCAATCTCCTGATAAACTGTGAAACAGTCATACACACCTGGCAGGATCCTGATAAACTGCGAAACCACCATAAACACCTGGTAGAATTCTGATAAACTGTGAAAACCCCATACTCACCTGGCAGGATCCTGATACACTGTGAAAACCCCATACTCACCTGGCAGGACGCTGATACACTGTGAAACCCCCATACACACCTGGCAGGACCCTGATACACTGTGAAAACCCCATACACACCTGGCAGGAACCTGATAATCTGTGAAACCCCCATACACACCTGGCAGGATCCTGATAAACTGTGAAAACCCCATACACACCTGGCAGGATCCTGATCCACTGTGAAAACCCCATACACACCTGGCAGGATCCTGATACACTGTGAAAACCCCATACACCCCTGGTAGGATCCTGAAAAACTGTGATACACCATACACACCTGGCAGGATCCTGATAAACTGTGAAACACCCATACACACCTGGCAGGATATTGATAAAATGTGAAATCCCCATACACACCTGGCAGGATCTTGATGCACTGTGAAAACCCCATACACACCTGGCAGGATCCTGATAAACTGTGAAACCCCCATACACACCTGGCAGGATCCTGAGAAACTGTGAAACCCCCATACACACCTGGCAGCATCCTGATAAACTGTGAAACACCATACACACCTGGCAGGAACCTGATACTCTGTGAAAACCCCCATACACACCTGGCAGAACCTGACATACTGTGAAAACGCCATACACACCTGGCAGCATCCTGATACACTGTGAAAACCCCAGACACACCTGGCAGGATCCTGATAAACTATGAAACCCCCATACACACCTGGCAGGATCCTGATCCACTCTGAAAACCCCATACACACCTGGCAGGATACTGATACACTGTGAAAATCCCATACACACCTAGCAGGATCCTGATATACTATGAAACCTTCATACACACCTGGCAGTTTCCTGACAAACTATGAAACCCCCATACACACCAGGCAGGATCCTGATCCACTGTGAAAACCCCATACACATCTGGCAGGATCCTGATACACTGTGAAAAACCCATACACACCTGGAAGTTTCCTGATCAACTATGAAACCCCTATACACACCTGGCAGGATCCTGATAAACTGTGAAAACCCCAGATAAACCTGGCAGGATTCTGATAAACTGTGAAAACTCCATACACAACTGGCAGGATCTTGAGACACTGTGAAAAACCCATACACACCTGGCAGGATCCTGATAAAATGTGAAACCCCCATGCACACCTGGCAGGATCCTGATAAACTGTGAAAACCCACACACACCTGGCAGGATCCTGATTAACAGTGAAATCCCCATACACAAATGGCAGGATCCTGATAAACTGTGAAACCCCCATACACACCTGGCAGGATCCTGATAAACAGTGAAACCCCCATACACACCTGGCAGGATCCTGATAAACTGTGAAACCCCCATACACACCTGGCAGGATCCTGATACACTGTGTAAAGCCCATACACACCTTGCAGGATCCTGATACACTGTCAAAACCCCCATACACACCTGGCAGGATCCTGATAAACTGTGAAAACCCCAAACACACCTGGCAGGATCCTGATAAACTATGAAACACCCATACACACCTGGCAGGTTCTGATCCACTCTGAAAACCCCATACTCACGTGGCAGGATACTGATACACTGTGAAAATCCCATACACACCTAGCAGGATCCTGATATACAATGAAACCTTCATGCACACCTGGCAGTTTCCTGATAAACTATGAAACCCCCATACACACCTGGCAGGACCCTGATACACTGTGAAAACCCCAGACACACCAGGCAGGATCCTGATCCACTGTGAAAACCCCATACACATCTGGCAGGATCCTTATACACTGTGAAAACCCCATACACACCTGGAAGGATCCTGATAAACTATGAAACCCCCATACACACCAGGCAGGATCCTGATAAACTGTGAAAACCCCATACACACCTGGCAGGATCCTGATAAACTGTGAAATCCCCATACACAACTGGCAGGATCCTGATAAACTGTGAAACCCCCATACACAACTGGCAGGATCCTGATTAACTGTGAAAACCCTATACTCAACAGGCAGGACCCTGATACACTGTGAAAACACCATTCTCACCTGGCAGGAACTTGATAAACTGTGAAAACCCCATACACACCTGGCAGGACCCTGATACACTGTGAAAACCCCATACACACCTGGCAGTATCCTGATCCACTGTGAAAACCCCATGCACACCTGGGAGGATCCTGATTCGCTGTGAAAACCCCATACACACCTGGCAGGATACTGATAAACTATGAAACCCCCATACACACCTGGCAGGATCCTGATAAACTGTGAAACAGTCATACACACCTGGCAGGATCCTGATAAACTGTGAAAACCCCATACACACCTGGCAGGATACTGATAAACTGTGAAAACCCCATACACACCTGGCAGGATCCTGATAAACTGTGAAACAGTCATACACACCTGGCAGCATCTTGATACAGTGTGAATACCCCATACACACCTGGCAGGATACTGATAAACTGTGAAAACCCCATACACACCTGGCAGGATCCTGATAAACTGTTAAAACCCATACACACCTGCCAGGATCCTGATAAACTGTGAAATCCCCATAAACATTTGGCAGGATCCTGCTAAACTGTGAACACCCCATACACAGCTGGCAATCTCCTGATAAACTGTGAAACACTCATACACACCTGGAAGGATCCTGATAAACAGTGAAATCCCCATACACACCTGGCAGGATCCTGATAAACTGTGAAAACCCCATACACACCTGGCAGGATCCTGATAAACTGTGAAACCCCCATACACAACTGGCAGGATCCTGATAAACTGTGAAACCCCCATACACAACTGGCAGGATCCTGATAAACTGTGAAAACCCCATACTCACCAGGCAGGACCCTGATACACTGTGAAAACCCCATTCTCACCTGGCAGGACCTTGATACACTGTGAAAACCCCATACACACCTGGCAGGACACTGATACACTGTGAAAACCCCATACACACCTGGCAGTATCCTGATCCACTGTGAAAACCCCATGCACACCTGGGAGGATACAGATACGCTGTGAAAACCCGATACACACCTGGCAGGATACTGATAAACTATGAAACCCCCATACACACCTGGCAGGATCCCGATAAACTGTGAACACCCCATACACACCTGGCAGGATCCTGATAAACTGTGAAAACCCCATACACACCTGGCAGCATCTTGATACAGTGTGAAAACCCCATGCACACCTGGCAGGATACTGATAAACTGTGAAACCCCCATGCACACCTGGCAGGATCCTGATAAACTGTTAAAACCCATACACACCTGGAAGGATCCTGATAAACTGTGAAATCCCCATAAACATTTGGCAGGATCCTGCTAAACTGTGAACACCCCATGCACAGCTGGCAATCTCCTGATAAACTGTGAAACAGTCATACACACCTGGCAGGATCCTGATAAACTGCGAAACCACCATAAACACCTGGTAGAATTCTGATAAACTGTGAAAACCCCATACTCACCTGGCAGGATCCTGATACACTGTGAAAACCCCATACTCACCTGGCAGGACGCTGATACACTGTGAAACCCCCATACACACCTGGCAGGACCCTGATACACTGTGAAAACCCCATACACACCTGGCAGGAACCTGATAATCTGTGAAACCCCCATACACACCTGGCAGGATCCTGATAAACTGTGAAAACCCCATACACACCTGGCAGGATCCTGATCCACTGTGAAAACCCCATACACACCTGGCAGGATCCTGATACACTGTGAAAACCCCATACACCCCTGGTAGGATCCTGAAAAACTGTGATACACCATACACACCTGGCAGGATCCTGATAAACTGTGAAACACCCATACACACCTGGCAGGATATTGATAAAATGTGAAATCCCCATACACACCTGGCAGGATCTTGATGCACTGTGAAAACCCCATACACACCTGGCAGGATCCTGAGAAACTGTGAAACCCCCATACACACCTGGCAGGATCCTGAGAAACTGTGAAACCCCCATACACACCTGGCAGCATCCTGATAAACTGTGAAACACCATACACACCTGGCAGGAACCTGATACTCTGTGAAAACCCCCATACACACCTGGCAGAACCTGACATACTGTGAAAACGCCATACACACCTGGCAGCATCCTGATACACTGTGAAAACCCCAGACACACCTGGCAGGATCCTGATAAACTATGAAACCCCCATACACACCTGGCAGGATCCTGATCCACTCTGAAAACCCCATACACACCTGGCAGGATACTGATACACTGTGAAAATCCCATACACACCTAGCAGGATCCTGATATACTATGAAACCTTCATACACACCTGGCAGTTTCCTGACAAACTATGAAACCCCCATACACACCAGGCAGGATCCTGATCCACTGTGAAAACCCCATACACATCTGGCAGGATCCTGATACACTGTGAAAAACCCATACACACCTGGAAGTTTCCTGATCAACTTTGAAACCCCTATACACACCTGGCAGGATCCTGATAAACTGTGAAAACCCCAGATAAACCTGGCAGGATTCTGATAAACTGTGAAAACTCCATACACAACTGGCAGGATCTTGAGACACTGTGAAAAACCCATACACACCTGGCAGGATCCTGATAAAATGTGAAACCCCCATGCACACCTGGCAGGATCCTGATAAACTGTGAAAACCCACACACACCTGGCAGGATCCTGATTAACAGTGAAATCCCCATACACAAATGGCAGGATCCTGATAAACTGTGAAACCCCCATACACACCTGGCAGGATCCTGATAAACAGTGAAACCCCCATACACACCTGGCAGGATCCTGATAAACTGTGAAACCCCCATACACACCTGGCAGGATCCTGATACACTGTGTAAAGCCCATACACACCTTGCAGGATCCTGATACACTGTCAAAACCCCCATACACACCTGGCAGGATCCTGATAAACTGTGAAAACCCCAAACACAGCTGGCAGGATCCTGATAAACTATGAAACACCCATACACACCTGGCAGGTTCTGATCCACTCTGAAAACCCCATACTCACGTGGCAGGATACTGATACACTGTGAAAATCCCATACACACCCAGCAGGATCCTGATATACAATGAAACCTTCATGCACACCTGGCAGTTTCCTGATAAACTATGAAACCCCCATACACACCTGGCAGGACCCTGATACACTGTGAAAACCCCAGACACACCAGGCAGGATCCTGATCCACTGTGAAAACCCCATACACATCTGGCAGGATCCTTATACACTGTGAAAACCCCATACACACCTGGAAGGATCCTGATAAACTATGAAACCCCCATACACACCAGGCAGGATCCTGATAAACTGTGAAAACCCCAGACATACCTGGCAGGATCCTGATAAACTGTGAAAACCCCATACACACCTGGTAGGATCTTGATACACTGTGAAAACCCTATACACACCTGGCAGGATCCTGATAAACTGTGAAACCCCCATGCACACCTGGCAGGATCCTGATAAACTGTGAAAACCCGTACACACCTGGCAGGATCCTGATAAACAGTGAAATCCCCATACACACCTGGCAGGATCCTGATAAACTGTGAAAACCCCATACACACCTGGCAGGATCCTGATAAACTGTGAAACCCCCATACACAACTGGCAGGATTCTGATAAACTGTGAAACCCCCATACACAACTGGCAGGATCCTGATAAACTGTGAAAACCCCATACTCACCAGGCAGGACCCTGATACACTGTGAAAACACCATTCTCACCTGGCAGGACCTTGATACACTGTGAAAACCCCATACACACCTGGCAGGACCCTGATACACTGTGAAAACCCCATACACACCTGGCAGTATCCTGATCCACTGTGAAAATCCCATGCACACCTGGGAGGATCCTGATTCGCTGTGAAAACCCCATACACACCTGGCAGGATACTGATAAACTATGAAACCCCCATACACACCTGGCAGGATCCTGATAAACTGTGAAAACCACATACACACCTGGCAGGATCCTGATAAACTGTGAAAACCCCATACACACCTGGCAGCATCTTGATACAGTGTGAAAACCCCATACACACCTGGCAGGATACTGATAAACTGTGAAACCCCCATACACACCTGGCAGGATCCTGATAAACTGTTAAAACCCATACACACCTGCCAGGATCCTGATAAACTGTGAAATCCCCATAAACATTTGGCAGGATCCTGCTAAACTGTGAACATCCCATACACAGCTGGCAATCTCCTGATAAACTGTGAAACACTCATACACACCTGGAAGGATCCTGATAAACAGTGAAATCCCCATACACACCTGGCAGGATCCTGATAAACTGTGAAAACCCCATACACACCTGGCAGGATCCTGATAAACTGTGAAACCCCCATACACAACTGGCAGGATCCTGATAAACTGTGAAACCCCCATACACAACTGGCAGGATCCTGATAAACTGTGAAAACCCCATACTCACCAGGCAGGACCCTGATACACTGTGAAAACCCCATTCTCACCTGGCAGGAACTTGATACACTGTGAAAACCCCATACACACCTGGCAGGACACTGATACACTGTGAAAACCCCATACACACCTGGCAGTATCCTGATCCACTGTGAAAACCCCATGCACACCTGGCAGGATCCTGATACGCTGTGAAAACCCGATACACACCTGGCAGGCTACTGATAAACTATGAAACCCCCATACACACCTGGCAGGATCCTGATAAACTGTGAATACCCCATACACACCTGGCAGGATCCTGATAAACTGTGAAAACCCCATACACACCTGGCAGCATCTTGATACAGTGTGAAAACCCCATACACACCTGGCAGGATACTGATAAACTGTGAAACCCCCATACACACCTGGCAGGATCCTGATAAACTGTTAAAACCCATACACACCTGCCAGGATCCTGATAAACTGTGAAATCCCCATAAACATTTGGCAGGATCCTGCTAAACTGTGAACACCCCATACACAGCTGGCAATCTCCTGATAAACTGTGAAACACTCATACACACCTGGCAGGATCCTGATAAACTGTGAAATCCCCATACACAACTGGCAGGATCCTGATAAACTGTGAAAACCCCATCCACACCTGGCAGGATCCTGATCCACTGTGAAAACCCCATACACACCTGGCAGGATCCTGATCCACTGTGAAAACCCCATGCACACCTGGCAGGATCCTGATACACTGTGAAAACCCCATACACATCTGGCAGGATCCTGATTCACTGTGAAAAACCCATACACACCTGGAAGTTTCCTGATCAACTATGAAACCCCCATACACACCTGGCAGGATCCTGATAAACTGTGAAAACCCCAGACAAACCTGGCAGGATCCTGATACACTGTCAAAACCCCCATACACACCTGGCAGGATCCTGACAAACTATGAAACCCCCATACACACCAGGCAGGATCCTGATCCACTGTGAAAACCCCATACACACCTGGCAGGATCCTGATACACTGTGTAAAGCCCATACACACCTTGCAGGATCCTGATACACTGTCAAAACCCCCATACACACCTGGCAGGATCCTGATAAACTGTGAAAACCCCAAACACACCTGGCAGGATCCTGATATACAATGAAACCTTCATACACACCTGGCAGTTTCCTGATAAACTATGAAACACCCATACACACCTGGCAGGACCCTGATACACTGTGAAAACCCCAGACACACCAGGCAGGATCCTGATCCACTGTGAAAACCCCATACACATCTGGCAGGATCCTTATACACTGTGAAAACCCCATACACACCTGGAAGGATCCTGATAAACTATGAAACCCCCATACACACCTGGCAGGATCCTGATAAACTGTGAAAACCCCAGACAAACCTGGCAGGATCCTGATAAACTGTGAAAACTCCATACACACCTGGCAGGATCTTGAGACACTGTGAAAACCCCATACACACCTGGCAGGATCCTGATAAAATGTGAAACCCCCATGCACACCTGGCAGGATCCTGATAAACTGTGAAAACCCACACACACCTGGCAGGATCCTGATAAACAGTGAAATCCCCATACACACCTGGCAGGATCCTGACAAACTGTGAAACCCCCATACACACCTGGCAGGATCCTGATAAACAGTGAAACCCCCATACACACCTGGCAGGATCCTGATAAACTGTGAAACCCCCATACACACCTGGCAGGATCCTGATACACTGTGTAAAGCCCATACACACCTGGCAGGATCCTGATACACGGTCAAAACCCCCATACACACCTGGCAGGATCCTGATAAACTGTGAAAACCCCAAACACACCTGGCAGGATCCTGATAAACTATGAAACCCCCATACACACCTGGCAGGTTCTGATCCACTCTGAAAACCCCATACTCACCTGGCAGGATACTGATACACTGTGAAAATCCCAATCATACCTAGCAGGATCCTGATATACAATGAAACCTTCATACACAACTGTCAGTTTCCTGATAAACTATGAAACCCCCATACACACCTGGCAGGACCCTGATACACTGTGAAAACCCCAGACACACCAGGCAGGATCCTGATCCACTGTGAAAACCCCATACACATCTGGCAGGATCCTTATACACTGTGAAAACCCCATACTCACCTGGAAGGATCCTGATAAACTATGAAACCCCCATACACACCTAGCAGGATCCTGATATACAATGAAACCTTCATACACACCTGGCAGTTTCCTGATAAACTATGAAACCCCCATACACATCTGGCAGGACCCTGATCCACTGTGAAAACCCCAGACACACCAGGCAGGATCCTGATCCACTGTGAAAACCCCATACACATCTGGCAGGATCCTTATACACTGTGAAAACCCCATACACACCTGGAAGGATCCTGATAAACTTTGAAACCCCCATACACACCTGGCAGGATCCTGATAAACTGTGAAAACCCCATACACACCTGGCAGGATCCTGATAAACTGTGAAATCCCCATACACAACTGGCAGGATCCTGATAAACTGTGAAACCCCCATACACAACTGGCAGGATCCTGATAAACTGTGAAAACCCTATACTCAACAGGCAGGACCCTGATACACTGTGAAAACACCATTCTCACCTGGCAGGAACTTGATACACTGTGAAAACCCCATACACACCTGGCAGGACCCTGATACACTGTGAAAACCCCATACACACCTGGCAGTATCCTGATCCACTGTGAAAACCCCATGCACACCTGGGAGGATCCTGATTCGCTGTGAAAACCCCATACACACCTGGCAGGATACTGATAAACTATGAAACCCCCATACACACCTGGCAGGATCCTGATAAACTGTGAAACAGTCATACACACCTGGCAGGATCCTGATAAACTGTGAAAACCCCATACACACCTGGCAGGATACTGATAAACTGTGAAAACCCCATACACACCTGGCAGGATCCTGATAAACTGTGAAACAGTCATACACACCTGGCAGCATCTTGATACAGTGTGAATACCCCATACACACCTGGCAGGATACTGATAAACTGTGAAAACCCCATACACACCTGGCAGGATCCTGATAAACTGTTAAAACCCATACACACCTGCCAGGATCCTGATAAACTGTGAAATCCCCATAAACATTTGGCAGGATCCTGCTAAACTGTGAACACCCCATACACAGCTGGCAATCTCCTGATAAACTGTGAAACACTCATACACACCTGGAAGGATCCTGATAAACAGTGAAATCCCCATACACACCTGGCAGGATCCTGATAAACTGTGAAAACCCCATACACACCTGGCAGGATCCTGATAAACTGTGAAACCCCCATACACAACTGGCAGGATCCTGATAAACTGTGAAACCCCCATACACAACTGGCAGGATCCTGATAAACTGTGAAAACCCCATACTCACCAGGCAGGACCCTGATACACTGTGAAAACCCCATTCTCACCCGGCAGGACCTTGATACACTGTGAAAACCCCATACACACCTGGCAGGACACTGATACACTGTGAAAACCCCATACACACCTGGCAGTATCCTGATCCACTGTGAAAACCCCATGCACACCTGGGAGGATACAGATACGCTGTGAAAACCCGATACACACCTGGCAGGATACTGATAAACTATGAAACCCCCATACACACCTGGCAGGATCCTGATAAACTGTGAACACCCCATACACACCTGGCAGGATCCTGATAAACTGTGAAAACCCCATACACACCTGGCAGCATCTTGATACAGTGTGAAAACCCCATGCACACCTGGCAGGATACTGATAAACTGTGAAACCCCCATGCACACCTGGCAGGATCCTGATAAACTGTTAAAACCCATACACACCTGGAAGGATCCTGATAAACTGTGAAATCCCCATAAACATTTGGCAGGATCCTGCTAAACTGTGAACACCCCATGCACAGCTGGCAATCTCCTGATAAACTGTGAAACAGTCATACACACCTGGCAGGATCCTGATAAACTGCGAAACCACCATAAACACCTGGTAGAATTCTGATAAACTGTGAAAACCCCATACTCACCTGGCAGGATCCTGATACACTGTGAAAACCCCATACTCACCTGGCAGGACGCTGATACACTGTGAAACCCCCATACACACCTGGCAGGACCCAGATACACTGTGAAAACCCCATACACACCTGGCAGGAACCTGATAATCTGTGAAACCCCCATACACACCTGGCAGGATCCTGATAAACTGTGAAAACCCCATACACACCTGGCAGGATCCTGATCCACTGTGAAAACCCCATACACACCTGGCAGGATCCTGATACACTGTGAAAACCCCATACACCCCTGGTAGGATCCTGAAAAACTGTGATACACCATACACACCTGGCAGGATCCTGATAAACTGTGAAACACCCATACACACCTGGCAGGATATTGATAAAATGTGAAATCCCCATACACACCTGGCAGGATCTTGATGCACTGTGAAAACCCCATACACACCTGGCAGGATCCTGATAAACTGTGAAACCCCCATACACACCTGGCAGGATCCTGAGAAACTGTGAAACCCCCATACACACCTGGCAGCATCCTGATAAACTGTGAAACACCATACACACCTGGCAGGAACCTGATACTCTGTGAAAACCCCCATACACACCTGGCAGAACCTGACATACTGTGAAAACGCCATACACACCTGGCAGCATCCTGATACACTGTGAAAACCCCAGACACACCTGGCAGGATCCTGATAAACTATGAAACCCCCATACACACCTGGCAGGATCCTGATCCACTCTGAAAACCCCATACACACCTGGCAGGATACTGGTACACTGTGAAAATCCCATACACACCTAGCAGGATCCTGATATACTATGAAACCTTCATACACACCTGGCAGTTTCCTGACAAACTATGAAACCCCCATACACACCAGGCAGGATCCTGATCCACTGTGAAAACCCCATACACATCTGGCAGGATCCTGATACACTGTGAAAAACCCATACACACCTGGAAGTTTCCTGATCAACTATGAAACCCCTATACACACCTGGCAGGATCCTGATAAACTGTGAAAACCCCAGATAAACCTGGCAGGATTCTGATAAACTGTGAAAACTCCATACACAACTGGCAGGATCTTGAGACACTGTGAAAAACCCATACACACCTGGCAGGATCCTGATAAAATGTGAAACCCCCATGCACACCTGGCAGGATCCTGATAAACTGTGAAAACCCACACACACCTGGCAGGATCCTGATTAACAGTGAAATCCCCATACACACCTGGCAGGATCCTGATAAACTGTGAAACCCCCATACACACCTGGCAGGATCCTGATAAACAGTGAAACCCCCATACACACCTGGCAGGATCCTGATAAACTGTGAAACCCCCATACACACCTGGCAGGATCCTGATACACTGTGTAAAGCCCATACACACCTTGCAGGATCCTGATACACTGTCAAAACCCCCATACACACCTGGCAGGATCCTGATAAACTGTGAAAACCCCAAACACACCTGGCAGGATCCTGATAAACTATGAAACACCCATACACACCTGGCAGGTTCTGATCCACTCTGAAAACCCCATACTCACGTGGCAGGATACTGATACACTGTGAAAATCCCATACACACCTAGCAGGATCCTGATATACAATGAAACCTTCATGCACACCTGGCAGTTTCCTGATAAACTATGAAACCCCCATACACACCTGGCAGGACCCTGATACACTGTGAAAACCCCAGACACACCAGGCAGGATCCTGATCCACTGTGAAAACCCCATACACATCTGGCAGGATCCTTATACACTGTGAAAACCCCATACACACCTGGAAGGATCCTGATAAACTATGAAACCCCCATACACACCAGGCAGGATCCTGATAAACTGTGAAAACCCCAGACATACCTGGCAGGATCCTGATAAACTGTGAAAACCCCATACACACCTGGTAGGATTTTGATACACTGTGAAAACCCTATACACACCTGGCAGGATCCTGATAAACTGTGAAACCCCCATGCACACCTGGCAGGATCCTGATAAACTGTGAAAACCCGTACACACCTGGCAGGATCCTGATAAACAGTGAAATCCCCATACACACCTGGCAGGATCCTGATAAACTGTGAAAACCCCATACACACCTGGCAGGATCCTGATAAACTGTGAAACCCCCATACACAACTGGCAGGATTCTGATAAACTGTGAAACCCCCATACACAACTGGCAGGATCCTGATAAACTGTGAAAACCCCATACTCACCAGGCAGGACCCTGATACGCTGTGAAAACACCATTCTCACCTGGCAGGACCTTGATACACTGTGAAAACCCCATACACACCTGGCAGGACCCTGATACACTGTGAAAACCCCATACACACCTGGCAGTATCCTGATCCACTGTGAAAATCCCATGCACACCTGGGAGGATCCTGATTCGCTGTGAAAACCCCATACACACCTGGCAGGATACTGATAAACTATGAAACCCCCATACACACCTGGCAGGATCCTGATAAACTGTGAAAACCACATACACACCTGGCAGGATCCTGATAAACTGTGAAAACCCCATACACACCTGGCAGCATCTTGATACAGTGTGAAAACCCCATACACACCTGGCAGGATACTGATAAACTGTGAAACCCCCATACACACCTGGCAGGATCCTGATAAACTGTTAAAACCCATACACACCTGCCAGGATCCTGATAAACTGTGAAATCCCCATAAACATTTGGCAGGATCCTGCTAAACTGTGAACACCCCATACACAGCTGGCAATCTCCTGATAAACTGTGAAACACTCATACACACCTGGAAGGATCCTGATAAACAGTGAAATCCCCATACACACCTGGCAGGATCCTGATAAACTGTGAAAACCCCATACACACCTGGCAGGATCCTGATAAACTGTGAAACCCCCATACACAACTGGCAGGATACTGATAAACTGTGAAACCCCCATACACAACTGGCAGGATCCTGATAAACTGTGAAAACCCCATACTCACCAGGCAGGACCCTGATACACTGTGAAAACCCCATTCTCACCTGGCAGGACCTTGATACACTGTGAAAACCCCATACACACCTGGCAGGACACTGATACACTGTGAAAACCCCATACACACCTGGCAGTATCCTGATCCACTGTGAAAACCCCATGCACACCTGGCAGGATCCTGATACGCTGTGAAAACCCGATACACACCTGGCAGGCTACTGATAAACTATGAAACCCCCATACACACCTGGCAGGATCCTGATAAACTGTGAATACCCCATACACACCTGGCAGGATCCTGATAAACTGTGAAAACCCCATACACACCTGGCAGCATCTTGATACAGTGTGAAAACCCCATACACACCTGGCAGGATACTGATAAACTGTGAAACCCCCATACACACCTGGCAGGATCCTGATAAACTGTTAAAACCCATACACACCTGCCAGGATCCTGATAAACTGTGAAATCCCCATAAACATTTGGCAGGATCCTGCTAAACTGTGAACACCCCATACACAGCTGGCAATCTCCTGATAAACTGTGAAACACTCATACACACCTGGCAGGATCCTGATAAACTGTGAAATCCCCATACACAACTGGCAGGATCCTGATAAACTGTGAAAACCCCATCCACACCTGGCAGGATCCTGATCCACTGTGAAAACCCCATACACACCTGGCAGGATACTGATCCACTGTGAAAACCCCATGCACACCTGGCAGGATCCTGATACACTGTGAAAACCCCATACACATCTGGCAGGATCCTGATTCACTGTGAAAAACCCATACACACCTGGAAGTTTCCTGATCAACTATGAAACCCCCATACACACCTGGCAGGATCCTGATAAACTGTGAAAACCCCAGACAAACCTGGCAGGATCCTGATAAACTGTGAAAACTCCATACACACCTGGCAGGATCTTGGACACTGTGAAAACCCCATACACACCTGGCAGGATCCTGATAAAATGTGAAACCCCCATGCACACCTGGCAGGATCCTGATAAACTGTGAAAACCCCATACACACCTGGAAGGATCCTGATAAACTATGAAACCCCCATACACACCAGGCAGGATCCTGATAAACTGTGAAAACCCCAGACAAACCTGGCAGGATCCTGATAAACTGTGAAAACCCCATACACACCTGGTAGGATCTTGATACACTGTGAAAACCCTATACACACCTGGCAGGATCCTGATAAACTGTGAAACCCCCATGCACACCTGGCAGGATCCTGATAAACTGTGAAAACCCATACACACCTGGCAGGATCCTGATAAACAGTGAAATCCCCATACACACCTGGCAGGATCCTGATAAACTGTGAAAACCCCATACACACCTGGCAGGATCCTGTTAAACTGTGAAACCCCCATACACAACTGGCAGGATTCTGATAAACTGTGAAACCCCCATACACAACTGGCATGATCCTGATAAACTGTGAAAACCCCATACTCACCAGGCAGGACCCTGATACACTGTGAAAACACCATTCTCACCTGGCAGGACCTTGATACACTGTGAAAACCCCATACACACCTGGCAGGACCCTGATACACTGTGAAAACCCCATACACACCTGGCAGTATCCTGATCCACTGTGAAAATCCCATGCACACCTGGGAGGATCCTGATTCGCTGTGAAAACCCCATACACACCTGGCAGGATACTGATAAACTATGAAACCCCCATACACACCTGGCAGGATCCTGATAAACTGTGAAAACCACATACACACCTGGCAGGATCCTGATAAACTGTGAAAACCCCATACACACCTGGCAGCATCTTGATACAGTGTGAAAACCCCATACACACCTGGCAGGATACTGATAAACTGTGAAACCCCCATACACACCTGGCAGGATCCTGATAAACTGTTAAAACCCATACACACCTGCCAGGATCCTGATAAATTGTGAAATCCCCATAAACATTTGGCAGGATCCTGCTAAACTGTGAACACCCCATACACAGCTGGCAATCTCCTGATAAACTGTGAAACACTCATACACACCTGGAAGGATCCTGATAAACAGTGAAATCCCCATACACACCTGGCAGGATCCTGATAAACTGTGAAAACCCCATACACACCTGGCAGGATCCTGATAAACTGTGAAACCCCCATACACAACTGGCAGGATCCTGATAAACTGTGAAACCCCCATACACAACTGGCAGGATCCTGATAAACTGTGAAAACCCCATACTCACCAGGCAGGACCCTGATACACTGTGAAAACCCCATTCTCACCTGGCAGGACCTTGATACACTGTGAAAACCCCATACACACCTGGCAGGACACTGATACACTGTGAAAACCCCATACACACCTGGCAGTATACTGATCCACTGTGAAAACCCCATGCACACCTGGGAGGATCCAGATACGCTGTGAAAACCCGATACGCACCTGGCAGGATACTGATAAACTATGAAACCCCCATACGCACCTGGCAGGATCCTGATAAACTGTGAATACCCCATACACACCTGGCAGGATCCTGATAAACTGTGAACACCCCATACACACCTGGCAGCATCTTGATACAGTGTGAAAACCCCATACACACCTGGCAGGATACTGATAAACTGTGAAACCCCCATACACACCTGGCAGGATCCTGATAAACTGTTAAAACCCATACACACCTGCCAGGATCCTGATAAACTGTGAAATCCCCATAAACATTTGGCAGGATCCTGCTAAACTGTGAACACCCCATACACAGCTGGCAATCTCCTGATAAACTGTGAAACACTCATACACACCTGGCAGGATCCTGATAAACTGTGAAATCCCCATCCACACCTGGCAGGATCCTGATCCACTGTGAAAACCCCATACACACCTGGCAGGATCCTGATCCACTGTGAAAACCCCATGCACACCTGGCAGGATCCTGATAGACTGTGAAAACCCCATACACATCTGGCAGGATCCTGATTCACTGTGAAAAACCCATACACACCTGGAAGTTTCCTGATCAACTATGAAACCCCCATACACACCTGGCAGGATCCTGATAAACTGTGAAAACCCCAGACAAACCTGGCAGGATCCTGATAAACTGTGAAAACTCCATACACACCTGGCAGGATCTTGGACACTGTGAAAACCCCATACACACCTGGCAGGATCCTGATAAAATGTGAAACCCCCATGCACACCTGGCAGGATCCTGATAAACTGTGAAAACCCACACACACCTGGCAGGATCCTGATAAACAGTGAAATCCCCATACACACCTGGCAGGATCCTGATAAACAGTGAAACCCCCATACACACCTGGCAGTATCCTGATCCACTGTGAAAATCCCATGCACACCTGGGAGGATCCTGATTCGCTGTGAAAACCCCATACACACCTGGCAGGATACTGATAAACTATGAAACCCCCATACACACCTGGCAGGATCCTGATAAACTGTGAAAACCACATACACAACTGGCAGGATCCTGATAAACTGTGAAACCCCCATACACAACTGGCAGGATCCTGATAAACTGTGAAAACCCCATACTCACCAGGCAGGACCCTGATACACTGTGAAAACCCCATTCTCACCTGGCAGGACCTTGATACACTGTGAAAACCCCATACACACCTGGCAGGACACTGATACACTGTGAAAACCCCATACACACCTGGCAGTATCCTGATCCACTGTGAAAACCCCATGCACACCTGGGAGGATCCAGATACGCTGTGAAAACCCGATACGCACCTGGCAGGATACTGATAAACTATGAAACCCCCATACACACCTGGCAGGATCCTGATAAACTGTTAAAACCCATACACACCTGCCAGGATCCTGATAAACTGTGAAATCCCCATAAACATTTGGCAGGATCCTGCTAAACTGTGAACACCCCATACACAGCTGGCAATCTCCTGATAAACTGTGAAACACTCATACACACCTGGCAGGATCCTGATAAACTGTGAAATCCCCATCCACACCTGGCAGCATCTTGATACAGTGTGAAAACCCCATACACACCTGGCAGGATACTGATAAACTGTGAAACCCCCATACACACCTGGCAGGATCCTGATAAACTGTTAAAACCCATACACACCTGCCAGGATCCTGATAAACTGTGAAATCCCCATAAACATTTGGCAGGATCCTGCTAAACTGTGAACACCCCATACACAGCTGGCAATCTCCTGATAAACTGTGAAACACTCATACACACCTGGCAGGATCCTGATAAACTGTGAAATCCCCATCCACACCTGGCACGATCCTGATCCACTGTGAAAACCCCATACACACCTGGCAGGATCCTGATCCACTGTGAAAACCCCATGCACACCTGGCAGGATCCTGATAGACTGTGAAAACCCCATACACATCTGGCAGGATCCTGATTCACTGTGAAAAACCCATACACACCTGGAAGTTTCCTGATCAACTATGAAACCCCCATACACACCTGGCAGGATCCTGATAAACTGTGAAAACCCCAGACAAACCTGGCAGGATCCTGATAAACTGTGAAAACTCCATACACACCTGGCAGGATCTTGGACACTGTGAAAACCCCATACACACCTGGCAGGATCCTGATAAAATGTGAAACCCCCATGCACACCTGGCAGGATCCTGATAAACTTTGAAAACCCACACACACCTGGCAGGATCCTGATACACAGTGAAATCCCCATACACACCTGGCAGGATCCTGATAAACAGTGAAACCCCCATACACACCTGGCAGTATCCTGATCCACTGTGAAAATCCCATGCACACCTGGGAGGATCCTGATTCGCTGTGAAAACCCCATACACACCTGGCAGGATACTGATAAACTATGAAACCCCCATACACACCTGGCAGGATCCTGATAAACTGTGAAAACCACATACACACCTGGCAGGATCCTGATAAACTGTGAAAACCCCATACACACCTGGCAGCATCTTGATACAGTGTGAAAACCCCATACACACCTGGCAGGATACTGATAAACTGTGAAACCCCCATACACACCTGGCAGGATCCTGATAAACTGTTAAAACCCATACACACCTGCCAGGATCCTGATAAATTGTGAAATCCCCATAAACATTTGGCAGGATCCTGCTAAACTGTGAACACCCCATACACAGCTGGCAATCTCCTGATAAACTGTGAAACACTCATACACACCTGGAAGGATCCTGATAAACAGTGAAATCCCCATACACACCTGGCAGGATACTGATAAACTGTGAAAACCCCATACACACCTGGCAGGATCCTGATAAACTGTGAAACCCCCATACACAACTGGCAGGATCCTGATAAACTGTGAAACCCCCATACACAACTGGCAGGATCCTGATAAACTGTGAAAACCCCATACTCACCAGGCAGGACCCTGATACACTGTGAAAACCCCATTCTCACCTGGCAGGACCTTGATACACTGTGAAAACCCCATACACACCTGGCAGGACACTGATACACTGTGAAAACCCCATACACACCTGGCAGTATCCTGATCCACTGTGAAAACCCCATGCACACCTGGGAGGATCCAGATACGCTGTGAAAACCCGATACGCACCTGGCAGGATACTGATAAACTATGAAACCCCCATACACACCTGGCAGGATCCTGATAAACTGTGAAAACCCCATACACACCTGGCAGGATCCTGATAAACTGTGAACACCCCATACACACCTGGCAGCATCTTGATACAGTGTGAAAACCCCATACACACCTGGCAGGATACTGATAAACTGTGAAACCCCCATACACACCTGGCAGGATCCTGATAAACTGTTAAAACCCATACACACCTGCCAGGATCCTGATAAACTGTGAAATCCCCATAAACATTTGGCAGGATCCTGCTAAACTGTGAACACCCCATACACAGCTGGCAATCTCCTGATAAACTGTGAAACACTCATACACACCTGGCAGGATCCTGATAAACTGTGAAATCCCCATCCACACCTGGCAGGATCCTGATCCACTGTGAAAACCCCATACACACCTGGCAGGATCCTGATCCACTGTGAAAACCCCATGCACACCTGGCAGGATCCTGATAGACTGTGAAAACCCCATACACATCTGGCAGGATCCTGATTCACTGTGAAAAACCCATACACACCTGGAAGTTTCCTGATCAACTATGAAACCCCCATACACACCTGGCAGGATCCTGATAAACTGTGAAAACCCCAGACAAACCTGGCAGGATCCTGATAAACTGTGAAAACTCCATACACACCTGGCAGGATCTTGGACACTGTGAAAACCCCATACACACCTGGCAGGATCCTGATAAAATGTGAAACCCCCATGCACACCTGGCAGGATCCTGATAAACTGTGAAAACCCACACACACCTGGCAGGATCCTGATAAACAGTGAAATCCCCATACACACCTGGCAGGATCCTGATAAACAGTGAAACCCCCATACACACCTGGCAGGATTCTGATAAACTGTGAAACCCCGATACACACCTGGCAGGATCCTGATACACTGTGTAAAGCCCATACACACCTTGCAGGATCCTGATACACTGTCAAAACCCCCATACACACCTGGCAGGATCCTGATAAACTGTGAAAACCCCAAACACACCTGGCAGGATCCTGATAAATTATGAAACCCCCATACACACCTGGCAGGTTCTGATCCACTCTGAAAACCCCATACTCACGTGGCAGGATACTGATACACTGTGAAAATCCCATACACACCTAGCAGGATCCTGATATGCAATGAAACCTTCATGCACACCTGGCAGTTTCCTGATAAACTATGAAACCCCCATACACACCTGGCAGGAGCCTGATACACTGTGAAAACCCCAGACACACCAGGCAGGATCCTGATCCACTGTGAAAACCCCATACACATCTGGCAGGATCCTTATACACTGTGAAAACCCCATACACACCTGGAAGGATCCTGATAAACTATGAAACCCCCATACACACCAGGCAGGATCCTGATAAACTGTGAAAACCCCAGACAAACCTGGCAGGATCCTGATAAACTGTGAAAACCCCATACACACCTGGTAGGATCTTGATACACTGTGAAAACCCTATACACACCTGGCAGGATCCTGATAAACTGTGAAACCCCCATGCACACCTGGCAGGATCCTGATAAACTGTGAAAACCCATACACACCTGGCAGGATCCTGATAAACAGTGAAATCCCCATACACACCTGGCAGGATCCTGATAAACTGTGAAAACCCCATACACACCTGGCAGGATCCTGATAAACTGTGAAACCCCCATACACAACTGGCAGGATCCTGATAAACTGTGAAACACCCATACACAACTGGCAGGATCCTGATAAACTGTGAAAACCCCATACTCACCAGGCAGGAACCTGATACACTGTGAAAACACCATTCTCACCTGGCAGGACCTTGATACACTGTGAAAACCCCATACACACCTGGCAGGACCCTGATACACTGTGAAAACCCCATACACACCTGGCAGTATCCTGATCCACTGTGAAAATCCCATGCACACCTGGGAGGATCCTGATTCGCTGTGAAAACCCCATACACACCTGGCAGGATACTGATAAACTATGAAACCCCCATACACACCTGGCAGGATCCTGATAAACTGTGAAAACCACATACACACCTGGCAGGATCCTGATAAACTGTGAAAACCCCATGCACACCTGGCAGCATCTTGATACAGTGTGAAAACCCCATACACACCTGGCAGGATACTGATAAACTGTGAAACCCCCATACACACCTGGCAGGATCCTGATAAACTGTTAAAACCCATACACACCTGCCAGGATCCTGATAAACTGTGAAATCCCCATAAACATTTGGCAGGATCCTGCTAAACTGTGAACACCCCATACACAGCTGGCAATCTCCTGATAAACTGTGAAACACTCATACACACCTGGAAGGATCCTGATAAACAGTGAAATCCCCATACACACCTGGCAGGATCCTGATAAACTGTGAAAACCCCATACACACCTGGCAGGATCCTGATAAACTGTGAAACCCCCATACACAACTGGCAGGATCCTGATAAACTGTGAAACCCCCATACACAACTGGCAGGATCCTGATAAACTGTGAAAACCCCATACTCACCAGGCAGGACCCTGATACACTGTGAAAACCCCATTCTCACCTGGCAGGAACTTGATACACTGTGAAAACCCCATACACACCTGGCAGGACACTGATACACTGTGAAAACCCCATACACACCTGGCAGTATCCTGATCCACTGTGAAAACCCCATGCACACCTGGGAGGATCCAGATACGCTGTGAAAACCCCATACACACCTGGCAGGATCCTGATAAACTGTGAAAACCCCATACACACCTGGCAGCATCTTGATACAGTGTGAAAACCCCATACACACCTGGCAGGATATTGATTAACTGTGAAACCCCCATACACACCTGGCAGGATCCTGATAAACTGTTAAAACCCATACACACCTGCCAGGATCCTGATAAACTGTGAAATCCCCATAAACATTTGGCAGGATCCTGCTAAACTGTGAACACCCCATACACAGCTGGCAATCTCCTGATAAACTGTGAAACACTCATACACACCTGGCAGGATCCTGATAAACTGTGAAATCCCCATACACAACTGGCAGGATCCTGATAAACTGTGAAAACCCCATCCACACCTGGCAGGATCCTGATCCACTGTGAAAACCCCATACACACCTGGCAGGATCCTGATCCACTGTGAAAACCCCATGCACACCTGGCAGGATCCTGATACACTGTGAAAACCCCATACACATCTGGCAGGATCCTGATTCACTGTGAAAAACCCATACACACCTGGAAGTTTCCTGATCAACTATGAAACCCCCATACACACCTGGCAGGATCCTGATAAACTGTGAAAACCCCAGACAAACCTGGCAGGATCCTGATAAACTGTGAAAACTCCATACACACCTGGCAGGATCTTGGACACTGTGAAAACCCCATACACACCTGGCAGGATCCTGATAAAATGTGAAACCCCCATGCACACCTGGCAGGATCCTGATAAACTGTGAAAACCCCATACACACCTGGAAGGATCCTGATAAACTATGAAACCCCCATACACACCAGGCAGGATCCTGATAAACTGTGAAAACCCCAGACAAACCTGGCAGGATCCTGATAAACTGTGAAAACCCCATACACACCTGGTAGGATCTTGATACACTGTGAAACCCCCATACACACCTGGCAGGATCCTGATAAACTGTGAAAACCACATACACATCTGGCAGGATCCTGATAAACTGTGAAAACCCCATACACAACTGGCAGCATCTTGATACAGTGTGAAAACCCCATACACACCTGGCAGGATACTGATAAACTGTGAAACCCCCATACACACCTGGCAGGATCCTGATAAACTGTTAAAACCCATACACACCTGCCAGGATCCTGATAAACTGTGAAATCCCCATAAACATTTGGCAGGATCCTGCTAAACTGTGAACACCCCATACACAGCTGGCAATCTCCTGATAAACTGTGAAACACTCATACACACCTGGAAGGATCCTGATAAACAGTGAAATCCCCATACACACCTGGCAGGATCCTGATAAACTGTGAAAACCCCATACACACCTGGCAGGATCCTGATAAACTGTGAAACCCCCATACACAACTGGCAGGATCCTGATAAACTGTGAAACCCCCATACACAACTGGCAGGATCCTGATAAACTGTGAAAACCCCATACTCACCAGGCAGGACCCTGATACACTGTGAAAACCCCATTCTCACCTGGCAGGACCTTGATACACTGTGAAAACCCCATACACACCTGACAGGACACTGATACACTGTGAAAACCCCATACACACCTGGCAGTATCCTGATCCACTGTGAAAACCCCATGCACACCTGGGAGGATCCAGATACGCTGTGAAAACCCGATACACACCTGGCAGGATACTGATAAACTATGAAACCCCCATACACACCTGGCAGGATCCTGATAAACTGTGAATACCCCATACACACCTGGCAGGATCCTGATAAATTGTGAAAACCCCATACACACCTGGCAGCATCTTGATACAGTGTGAAAACCCCATACACACCTGGCAGGATACTGATAAACTGTGAAACCCCCATACACACCTGGCAGGATCCTGATAAACTGTTAAAACCCATACACACCTGCCAGGATCCTGATAAACTGTGAAATCCCCATAAACATTTGGCAGGATCCTGCTAAACTGTGAACACCCCATACACAGCTGGCAATCTCCTGATAAACTGTGAAACACTCATACACACCTGGCAGGATCCTGATAAACTGTGAAATCCCCATCCACACCTGGCAGGATACTGATCCACTGTGAAAACCCCATACACACCTGGCAGGATCCTGATCCACTGTGAAAACCCCATGCACACCTGGCAGGATCCTGATACACTGTGAAAACCCCATACACATCTGGCAGGATCCTGATTCACTGTGAAAAACCCATACACACCTGGAAGTTTCCTGATCAACTATGAAACCCCCATACACACCTGGCAGGATCCTGATAAACTGTGAAAACCCCAGACAAACCTGGCAGGATCCTGATAAACTGTGAAAACTCCATACACACCTGGCAGGATCTTGGACACTGTGAAAACCCCATACACACCTGGCAGGAACCTGATAAAATGTGAAACCCCCATGCACACCTGGCAGGATCCTGATAAACTGTGAAAACCCACACACACCTGGCAGGATCCTGATAAACAGTGAAATCCCCATACACACCTGGCAGGAACCTGATAAACTGTGAAACCCCCATACACACCTGGCAGGATCCTGATAAACAGTGAAACCCCCATACACACCTGGCAGGATTCTGATAAACTGTGAAACCCCCATACACACCTGGCAGGATCCTGATACACTGTGTAAAGCCCATACACACCTTGCAGGATCCTGATACACTGTCAAAACCCCCATACACACCTGGCAGGATCCTGATAAACTGTGAAAACCCCAAACACACCTGGCAGGATCCTGATAAATTATGAAACCCCCATACACACCTGGCAGGTTCTGATCCACTCTGAAAACCCCATACTCACGTGGCAGGATACTGATACACTGTGAAAATCCCATACACACCTAGCAGGATCCTGATATGCAATGAAACCTTCATGCACACCTGGCAGCTTCCTGATAAACTATGAAACCCCCATACACAACTGGCAGGAGCCTGATACACTGTGAAAACCCCAGACACACCAGGCAGGATCCTGATCCACTGTGAAAACCCCATACACATCTGGCAGGATCCTTATAAACTGTGAAAACCCCATACACACCTGGAAGGATCCTGATAAACTATGAAACCCCCATACACACCAGGCAGGATCCTGATAAACTGTGAAAACCCCAGACAAACCTGGCAGGATCCTGATAAACTGTGAAAACCCCATACACACCTGGTAGGATCTTGATACACTGTGAAAACCCTATACACACCTGGCAGGATCCTGATAAACTGTGAAACCCCCATGCACACCTGGCAGGATCCTGATAAACTGTGAAAACCCATACACACCTGGCAGGATCCTGATAAACAGTGAAATCCCCATACACACCTGGCAGGATCCTGATAAACTGTGAAAACCCCATACACACCTGGCAGGATCCTGATAAACTGTGAAACCCCCATACACAACTGGCAGGATCCTGATAAACTGTGAAACCCCCATACACAACTGGCAGGATCCTGATTATCTGTGAAAACCCCATACTCACCAGGCAGGACCCTGATACACTGTGAAAACACCATTCTCACCTGGCAGGACCTTGATACACTGTGAAAACCCCATACACACCTGGCAGGACCCTGATACACTGTGAAAACCCCATACACACCTGGCAGTATCCTGATCCACTGTGAAAATCCCATGCACACCTGGGAGGATCCTGATTCGCTGTGAAAACCCCATACACACCTGGCAGGATACTGATAAACTATGAAACCCCCATACACACCTGGCAGGATCCTGATAAACTGTGAAAACCACATACACACCTGGCAGGATCCTGATAAACTGTGAAAACCCCATACACACCTGGCAGCATCTTGATACAGTGTGAAAACCCCATACACACCTGGCAGGATACTGATAAACTGTGAAACCCCCATACACACCTGGCAGGATCCTGATAAACTGTTAAAACCCAGACACACCTGCCAGGATCCTGATAAACTGTGAAATCCCCATAAACATTTGGCAGGATCCTGCTAAACTGTGAACACCCCATACACAGCTGGCAATCTCCTGATAAACTGCGAAACACTCATACACACCTGGAAGGATCCTGATAAACTGTGAAAACCCCATACTCACCTGGCAGGATCCAGATACACTGTGAAAACCCCATACTCACCTGGCAGGACGCTGATACACTGTGAAACCCCCATACACACCTGGCAGGACCCTGATACACTGTGAAAACCCCATACACACCTGTCAGGAAACTGATAATCTGTGAAACCCCCATACACACCTGGCAGGATCCTGATAAACTGTGAAAACCCCATACACACCTGGCAGGATCCTGATCCACTGTGAAAACCCCATACACACCTGGCAGGATCCTGATAAACTGTGAAAACCCCGTACACCCCTGGCAGGATCCTGAAAAACTGTGATACACCATACACACCTGGCAGGATCCTGATAAACTGTGAAACACCCATTCACACCTGGCAGGATACTGATAAAATGTGAAATCCCCATACACACCTGGCAGGATCTTGATGCACTGTGAAAACCCCATACACACCTGGCAGGATCCTGATAAACTGTGAAACCCCCATACACACCTGGCAGGATCCTGAGAAACTGTGAAACCCCCATACACACCTGGCAGCATCCTGATAAACTGTGAAACACCATACACACATGGCAGGATCCTGATACTCTGTGAAAACCCCCATAAACACCTGGCAGAACCTGACATACTGTGAAAACGCCATACACACCTGGCAGGATCCTGATAAACTGTGAAAACCCCATACACACCTGGCAGCATCTTGATACAGTGTGAAAACCCCATACACACCTGGCAGGATACTGATAAACTGTGAAACCCCCATACACACCTGGCAGGATCCTGATAAACTGTGAACACCCCATATACACCTGGCAGGATCCTGATAAACTGTGAAAACCCCATACACACCTGGCAGGATCCTGATATACTATGAAACCTTCATACACAGCTGGCAGTTTCCTGACAAACTATGAAACCCCCATACACACCTGGCAGGATCCTGATATCCTGTGAAACCCCCATACACACCTGGCAGGATCCTGCTAAACTGTGAAAACCCCATACATAACTGGCAGGATCCTGATCCTCTGTGAAAACCCCATACACACCCGGCAGGATCCGGATCCACTGTGAAAACCCCGTACACACCTGGCAGGATCCTGATACACTGTGAAAACCCTTGACACACCTGGCAGGATTCTGATCCACTGTGAAAACACCATACACACCTGGCAGGATCCTGATACACTGTGAAAACCCCACACACACCTGGCAGGATCCTGATAAACTATGAAACCCATATGCACACCTGGCAGAATCCTGATACACTGTGAAAACCCCATACACACCTGGCATATCCTGATCCACTGTGAAAACCCCATAAGCACCTGGCAGGACATTGATCCACTGTGAAACCCCCATACACACCTGGCAGGATACTGATACACTGTGAAAACCCCATACAAACCTGGCAGGATCCTGATCAACTGTGAAACCACCATGCACACCTGGCAGGATCCTGATCCACTGTGAAAACCCCATAGACACCTGGCAGGATACTGATACACTGTGAAACCCCCAGACACACCTGGCAGTATCCTGACACACTGTGAAAACCCCATACACACCTGGCAGTATCCTGATCCACTGTGAAAACCCCATGCACACCTGGGAGGATCCAGATACGCTGTGAAAACCCGATACACACCTGGCAGGATACTGATAAACTATGAAACCCCCATACACACCTGGCAGGATCCTGATAAACTGTGAATACCCCATACACACCTGGCAGGATCCTGATAAACTGTGAAAACCCCATACACACCTGGCAGCATCTTGATACAGTGTGAAAACCCCATACACACCTGGCAGGATACTGATAAACTGTGAAACCCCCATACACACCTGGCAGGATCCTGATAAACTGTTAAAACCCATACACACCTGCCAGGTTCCTGATAAACTGTGAACACCCCATACACAGCTGGCAATCTCCTGATAAACTGTGAAACACTCATACACACCTGGCAGGATCCAGATACACTGTGAAAACCCCATACACACCTGGCAGGACCCTGATACACTGTGAAAACCCCATACACACCTGGCAGGAAACTGATAATCTGTGAAACCCCCATACACACCTGGCAGGATCCTGATAAACTGTGAAAACCCCATACACACCTGGCAGGATCCTGATCCACTGTGAAAACCCCATACACACCTGGCAGGATCCTGATACACTGTGAAAACCCCGTACATCCCTGGCAGGATCCTGAAAAACTGTGATACACCATACACACCTGGCAGGATCCTGATATACTATGAAACCTTCATACACACCTGGCAGTTTCCTGACAAACTATGAAACCCCCATACACACCTGGCAGGATCCTGATAAACTTTGAAAACCCCAGACACACCAGGCAGGATCCTGATCCACTGTGAAAACCCCATACACATCTGGCAGGATCCTGATCCACTGTGAAAAACCCATACACACCTGGAAGGATTCTGATCAACTATGAAACCCCCATACACACCTGGCAGGATCCTGATAAACTGTGAAAACCCCAGACAAACCTGGCAGGATCCTGATAAACTGTGAAAACCCCATACACACCTGGCAGGATCTTGAGACACTGTGAAAACCCCATACACACCTGGCAGGATCCTGATAAAATGTGAAACCCCCATGCACACCTGGCAAATCCTGATAAACTGTGAAAACCCACACACACCTGGCAGGATCCTGATAAACAGCGAAATCCCCATACACACCTGGCAGGATCCTGATAAACTGTGAAACCCCCATACACACCTGGCAGGATCCTGATAAACAGTGAAACCCCCATACACACCTGGCAGGATCCTGATAAACTGTGAAACCCCCATACACACCTGGCAGGATCCTGATAAACTGTGAAAACCCCATACTCACCAGGCAGGACCCAGATACACTGTGAAAACCCCATACTCACCTGGCAGGACCCTGATAGACTGTGAAAACCCCATACACACCTGGCAGGACGCTGATACAATGTGAAAACTCCATACACACCTGGCAGGATCCTGATATCCTGTGAAAACCCCATACACACCTGGCAGGATCCTGATCCTCTGTGAAAACCCCATACACACCCGGCAGGATCCGGATCCACTGTGAAAACCCCGTACACACCTGGCAGGATCCTGATACACTGTGAAAACCCTTGACACACCTGGCAGGATTCTGATCCACTGTGTAAACACCATACACACCTGGCAGGATCCTGATACACTGTGAATTCCCCATACACACCTGGCAGGATCCTGATTCGCTGTGATACCCCCATACACACCTGGCAGGATGCTGATCAACTAAGAAATCCCCATACACACCTGGCAGGATCCTGATACACTGTGAAAACCCCACACACACCTGGCAGGATCCTGATAAACTATGAAACCCATATGCACACCTGGCAGGATCCTGATACACTGTGAAAACCCCATACACACCTGGCATATCCTGATCCACTGTGAAAACCCCATAAGCACCTGGCAGGACATTGATCCACTGTGAAACCCCCATACACACCTGGCAGGATACTGATACACTGTGAAAACCCCATACAAACCTGGCAGGATCCTGATCAACTGTGAAACCCCCATGCACACCTGGCAGGATCCTGATCCACTGTGAAAACCCCATAGACACCTGGCAGGATACTGATACACTGTGAAACCCCCAGACACACCTGGCAGTATCCTGACACACTGTGAAAACCCCATACACACCTGGCAGGATCCGGATACACTGTGAAACCCACATACACACCTGGCAGGATCCTGATACACTGTGAAAACCCCATACACACCTGGCAGGATCCTGATAAGCTGTGAAAACCCAAACACAACTGGCAGAATCCTGATAAACGATGAAACCCCCATACACACCTGGCAGGGACCTGATAAACTGTGAAACCCCCATACACACCTGGCAGGATCCTGATAAACTGTGAAAACCCCAGACACACCTGGCAGGATCCTGATCCACTGTGAAAACCCCATACACACCTGGCAGGTTCCTGATACACTGTGAAACCCCATACACACCTGGCATGTTCCTGATTCACTGTGAGACCCCCATACACACCTGGCAGGATCCTGATAAACTGTGGAAACCCCAGACGCACCGGGCAGGATCCTGATCCACTGTGAAAACCCCATACACACGTGGCAGGATCCTGATACACTGTGAAACCCCATACACATCTGGCAGGAACCTGATCCTCTGTGAAAACCCCATACACACCTGGCAGGATCCTGACAAACTTTGAAAACCCCATACACACCTGGCAGGATCCTGATCCACTGTGAAAACCCCATACACACCTGGCAGGAACCTGATACACATTGAAAACCCCATACACACCTGGCAGGATCCTGATAAACTATGAAACCCCCATACACACCTGGCAGGATTCTGATAAACTATGAAACACACATACACACTTGGCAGGATCCTGATAAACTGTGAAAACCCCATACACACCTGGCAGGATCCTGATCCACCGTGAAAACTCCATACACACCTGGCAGGAACCTGATACACTGTGAAAACCCCATATACACCTGGCAGGATCCTGATAAACTGTGAAACCCCCATACACACCTGGCAGGATCTTGATACACTGTGAAAACCCCAGACACACCTGGCAGGATCCAGATAAACTGTGAAACCCCCATACACACCTGGCAGGATCCTGATAAACTGTGAAACACCATACACACGTGGCAGGATCCTGACAAACTGTGAAACACCCATACGCATCTGGCAGGATCCTGATTAACTGTGAAAACCACATGCACAACTGGCAGGATCTTGATACACCGTGAAAACTCCATACACAGCTGGCAGGATCCTGATAAACTGTGAAACCCCCATACACACCTGGCAGGATCCTGATAAACTGTGAAACCGCCATACACACCTGGCAGCATAATGATAAATTGTGAAACCCCAAACGCACCTGGCAGGAACCTGATATACTGTGAAACCCCCATACACACCTGGCAGGATCCTGATACACTGTGAAACCCCCCATACACACCTGGCAGGATCATAATCCACTTTGAAAACCCCATACACAACTGTCAGCATTCTGATCCACTGTGAAAACCCCATACACACCTGGCAGGATCCTGATACACTGTGAAAATCCCATACACACCTGGCAGGATCCTGAAAAATTATAAACCTTCATACACACCTGGCAGGATCATGATAAACTATGAAACCCCCATACACACCTGGCAGGATCCTGATCCACTGAGAAAATCCCATACACACCTGGCAGGATCCTGATACACTGTGAAAACGCCATACACACCTGGTAGCATCCTGATAAACTATGAAACCCCCATACACACCTGGCAGGATCCTGATTAACTGTGAAAACCCCATCCACACCTTGCAGGATACTGATAAACTGTGAAATCCCCATACACACCTGGCAGGATCTTCATACACTGTGAAAACCCCATACACACCTGGCAGGATCCTGATAAACTATGAAACCCCCATACACACCTGGCAGGAACCTGATAAACTGTGAAAACCGTTTACACACCTGGCAGGATCCTGATAAACTGTGAAAACCCCATACACACCTGGCAGGATCTTGATACACTGTGAAAACCCCATACACACCTGGCAGGTTCCTGATAAACTGTGAAACACCCATACACACCTGGCAGGATACTGATACACTGTGAAAACCCCATACTCACCTGGCAGGATCCTGATAAACTGTGAAATCCCCATGCACACCTGGCAGGACCCTGATAAACTGTGAAAACCCAGTACACACCTGGCAGGATCCTGATAAACTGTGAAACCCCATATACACCTGCCAGAATCCTGATAAACTGTGAAACCCCCATGCACATCTGGCAGGATCCTGATTAACTGTGAAAACCCCAAACACACCTGGCAGGATATTGATACACTGTGAAAACCCCATACACACCTGGCAGGATCCTGATAAACTGTGAAACCCCAATACACACCTGGCAGGATCCGGATCAACTGTGAAAATCCCAAACACACCTGGCAGCATCCTGATAAACTGTGAAACCCCATACACACCTGGAAGGATTCTGATATACTGTGAAACCCCCATACACACCTGGCAGGATCCTGATACACTGTGAAACCCCCATACACACCTGGCAGGATCTTGATACACTGTGAAAACTCCATACACACCTGGCATTTCCTGATCCACTGTGAAAATTAGATACACACCTGGCAGGATACTGATACACTGTGAAAATGCCATACACACCTGGCAGGTTCCTGATAAACTATGAAACCTTCATACACACCTGGCAGGATCCTGATAAACTATGAAAACCCCACACACACCTGGCAGGATCCTGAGAAACTGTGAAAACCCCATAAACAACTAGCAGGATCCTGATCCACTGTGAAAACCCCATACACATCTGGCAGGATCCTGATACACTGTGAAAACCCCATACACACCTGGTAGGATCCTGATAAAATATGAAACCCCCATGCACACCTGGCAGGATCCAGATAAACTGTGAAAACCCCATACACACCTGGCAGGAACCTGATAAACTGTGAAAACCCCAAACACACCTGGCAGGATATTGATCCACTGTGAAAACCCCATACACACCTGGCAGGATCCTGATAAACTATGAAACCCCCATACACACCTGGCAGGATCCTGATAAACTGTGAACACCCCATACACAACTTGCAGGATCCTAATAAACTGTGAAAACCCCATACACACCTGGTAGGATCTTGATACACTGTGAAACCCCCATACACAACTGGCAGTAACCTCATACACTGTGAATACCCCATACTCACCTGGCAGGATCCTGATAAACTGTGATACCCCCATACACACCTGGCAGGATCATGATACACTGTGAAAACCCCATACACACCTGGCAGGATCTTGATATACTGTGAAAACCCCATACACACCTGGCAGGATCCTAATAAACTGTGAAACCCCCATACACACCTGGCAGGACCCTGATAAACTGTGAAAACCCCATACACACCTGGCAGGATCCTGATCCACCATGAAAACTCCATACACACCTGGCAGGAACCTGATACACTGTGAAAACCCCATATACACCTGGCAGGATCCTGATAAACTGTGAAACCCCCATACACACCTGGCAGGATCTTGATACACTGTGAAAACCCCAGACACACCTGGCAGGAACCAGATAAACTGTGAAACCCCCATACACACCTGGCAGGATCCTGATAAACTGTGAAACCCCATACACGTGGCAGGATCCTGACAAACTGTCAAACACCCATACGCATCTGGCAGGATCCTGATTAACTGTGAAAACCACATGCACAACTGGCAGGATCTTGATACACCGTGAAAACTCCATACACACCTGGCAGGATCCTGATAAACTGTGAAACCCCCATACACACCTGGCAGGATCCTGATAAACTGTGAAACCGCCATACACACCTGGCAGCATAATGATAAATTGTGAAAACCCCAAACACACCTGGCAGGAACCTGATATACTGTGAAACCTCCATACACACCTGGCAGGATCCTGATACACTGTGAAACCCCCCATACACACCCGGCAGGATCTTAATCCACTTTGCAAACCCCATACACAACTGTCAGCATTCTGATCCACTGTGAAAACCCCATACACACCTGGCAGGATCCCGATACACTGTGAAAATCCCATACACACCTGGCAGGATCCTGATAAACTATGAAACCTTCATACACACCTGGCAGGATCCTGATAAAATATGAAACCCCCATACACACCTGGCAGGATCCTGATCCACTGTGAAAATCCCATACACACCTGGCAGGATCCTGATACACTGTGAAAACGCCATACACACCTTGCAGGATACCGATAAACTGTGAAATCCCCATACACACCTGGCAGGATCTTCATACACTGTGAAAACCCCATACACACCTGGCAGGATCCTGATAAACTATCAAACCGCCATACACACCTGGCAGGAACATGATAAACTGTGAAAACCCCTTACACACCTGGCAGCATCTTGATACACTGTGAAAACCCCATACACACCTGGCAGGTTCCTGATAAACTGTGAAACACCCATACACACCTGGCAGGATACTGATACACTGTGAAAACCCCATACTCACCTGGCAGGATCCTGATAAACTGTGAAACCCCCATACACACCTGGCAGGATTTGATACACTGTGAAAACATCATACACACCTGGCAGGATCTAGATACACTGTGAAAACCCCAGACGCACCTGGCAGGATCCTGATAAACTGTGAAATCCCCATACACACCTGGCAGGACCCTGATAAACTGTGAAAACCCAGTACACACCTGGCAGGATCCTGATGAACTGTGAAACCCCATTTACACCTGCCAGAATCCTGATAAACTGTGAAACCCCCATGCACATCTGGCAGGATCCTGATTAACTGTGAAAACCCCAAACACACCTGGCAGGATATTGATACACTGTGAAAACCCCATACACACCTGGCAGGATCCTGATAAACTGTGAAACCCCAATACACACCTGGCCGGATCCCGATCAACTGTGAAACTCCCAAACACACCTGGCAGCATCCTGATAAACTGTGAAACCCCATACACACCTGGAAGGATTCTGATATACTGTGAAACCCCCATACACACCTGGCAGGATCCTGATAGACTGTGAAACCCCCATACGCACCTGGCAGGATCTTGATACACTGTGAAAACCCTTGACACACCTGGCAGGATTCTGATCCACTGTGAAAACACCATACACACCTGGCAGGATCCTGATACACTGTGAAAACCCCACACACACCTGGCAGGATCCTGATAAACTATGAAACCCATATGCACACCTGGCAGGATCCTGATACACTGTGAAAACCCCATACACACCTGGCATATCCTGATCCACTGTGAAAACCCCATAAGCACCTGGCAGGACATTGATCCACTGTGAAACCCCCATACACACCTGGCAGGATACTGATACACTGTGAAAACCCCATACAAACCTGGCAGGATCCTGATCAACTGTGAAACCACCATGCACACCTGGCAGGATCCTGATCCACTGTGAAAACCCCATAGACACCTGGCAGGATACTGATACACTGTGAAACCCCCAGACACACCTGGCAGTATCCTGACACACTGTGAAAACCCCATACACACCTGGCAGTATCCTGATCCACTGTGAAAACCCCATGCACACCTGGGAGGATCCAGATACGCTGTGAAAACCCGATACACACCTGGCAGAATACTGATAAACTATGAAACCCCCATACACACCTGGCAGGATCCTGATAAACTGTGAATACCCCATACACACCTGGCAGGATCCTGATAAACTGTGAAAACCCCATACACACCTGGCAGCATCTTGATACAGTGTGAAAACCCCATACACACCTGGCAGGATACTGATAAACTGTGAAACCCCCATACACACCTGGCAGGATCCTGATAAACTGTTAAAACCCATACACACCTGCCAGGTTCCTGATAAACTGTGAACACCCCATACACAGCTGGCAATCTCCTGATAAACTGTGAAACACTCATACACACCTGGCAGGATCCAGATACACTGTGAAAACCCCATACACACCTGGCAGGACCCTGATACACTGTGAAAACCCCATACACACCTGGCAGGAAACTGATAATCTGTGAAACCCCCATACACACCTGGCAGGATCCTGATAAACTGTGAAAACCCCATACACACCTGGCAGGATCCTGATCCACTGTGAAAACCCCATACACACCTGGCAGGATCCTGATACACTGTGAAAACCCCGTACACCCCTGGCAGGATCCTGAAAAACTGTGATACACCATACACACCTGGCAGGATCCTGATATACTATGAAACCTTCATACACACCTGGCAGTTTCCTGACAAACTATGAAACCCCCATACACACCTGGCAGGATCCTGATAAACTTTGAAAACCCCAGACACACCAGGCAGGATCCTGATCCACTGTGAAAACCCCATACACATCTGGCAGGATCCTGATCCACTGTGAAAAACCCATACACACCTGGAAGGATCCTGATCAACTATGAAACCCCCATACACACCTGGCAGGATCCTGATAAACTGTGAAAACCCCAGACAAACCTGGCAGGATCCTGATAAACTGTGAAAACCCCATACACACCTGGCAGGATCTTGAGACACTGTGAAAACCCCATACACACCTGGCAGGATCCTGATAAAATGTGAAACCCCCATGCACACCTGGCAAATCCTGATAAACTGTGAAAACCCACACACACCTGGCAGGATCCTGATAAACAGCGAAATCCCCATACACACCTGGCAGGATCCTGATAAACTGTGAAACCCCCATACACACCTGGCAGGATCCTGATAAACAGTGAAACCCCCATACACACCTGGCAGGATCCTGATAAACTGTGAAACCCCCATACACACCTGGCAGGATCCTGATAAACTGTGAAAACCCCATACTCACCAGGCAGGACCCAGATACACTGTGAAAACCCCATACTCACCTGGCAGGACCCTGATAGACTGTGAAAACCCCATACACACCTGGCAGGACGCTGATACAATGTGAAAACTCCATACACACCTGGCAGGATCCTGATATCCTGTGAAAACCCCATACACACCTGGCAGGATCCTGATCCTCTGTGAAAACCCCATACACACCCGGCAGGATCCGGATCCACTGTGAAAACCCCGTACACACCTGGCAGGATCCTGATACACTGTGAAAACCCTTGACACACCTGGCAGGATTCTGATCCACTGTGTAAACACCATACACACCTGGCAGGATCCTGATACACTGTGAATTCCCCATACACACCTGGCAGGATCCTGATTCGCTGTGATACCCCCATACACACCTGGCAGGATGCTGATCAACTAAGAAATCCCCATACACACCTGGCAGGATCCTGATACACTGTGAAAACCCCACACACACATGGCAGGATCCTGATAAACTATGAAACCCATATGCACACCTGGCAGGATCCTGATACACTGTGAAAACCCCATACACACCTGGCATATCCTGATCCACTGTGAAAACCCCATAAGCACCTGGCAGGACATTGATCCACTGTGAAACCCCCATACACACCTGGCAGGATACTGATACACTGTGAAAACCCCATACAAACCTGGCAGGATCCTGATCAACTGTGAAACCCCCATGCACACCTGGCAGGATCCTGATCCACTGTGAAAACCCCATAGACACCTGGCAGGATACTGATACACTGTGAAACCCCCAGACACACCTGGCAGTATCCTGACACACTGTGAAAACCCCATACACACCTGGCAGGATCCGGATACACTGTGAAACCCACATACACACCTGGCAGGATCCTGATACACTGTGAAAACCCCATACACACCTGGCAGGATCCTGATAAGCTGTGAAAACCCAAACACAACTGGCAGAATCCTGATAAACGATGAAACCCCCATACACACCTGGCAGGGACCTGATAAACTGTGAAACCCCCATACACACCTGGCAGGATCCTGATAAACTGTGAAAACCCCAGACACACCTGGCAGGATCCTGATCCACTGTGAAAACCCCATACACACCTGGCAGGTTCCTGATACACTGTGAAACCCCATACACACCTGGCATGTTCCTGATTCACTGTGAGACCCCCATACACACCTGGCAGGATCCTGATAAACTGTGGAAACCCCAGACGCACCGGGCAGGATCCTGATCCACTGTGAAAACCCCATACACACGTGGCAGGATCCTGATACACTGTGAAACCCCATACACATCTGGCAGGAACCTGATCCTCTGTGAAAACCCCATACACACCTGGCAGGATCCTGACAAACTTTGAAAACCCCATACACACCTGGCAGGATCCTGATCCACTGTGAAAACCCCATACACACCTGGCAGGAACCTGATACACATTGAAAACCCCATACACACCTGGCAGGATCCTGATAAACTATGAAACCCCCATACACACCTGGCAGGATTCTGATAAACTATGAAACACACATACACACTTGGCAGGATCCTGATAAACTGTGAAAACCCCATACACACCTGGCAGGATCCTGATCCACCGTGAAAACTCCATACACACCTGGCAGGAACCTGATACACTGTGAAAACCCCATATACACCTGGCAGGATCCTGATAAACTGTGAAACCGCCATACACACCTGGCAGCATAATGATAAATTGTGAAACCCCAAACGCACCTGGCAGGAACCTGATATACTGTGAAACCCCCATACACACCTGGCAGGATCCTGATACACTGTGAAACCCCCCATACACACCTGGCAGGATCATAATCCACTTTGAAAACCCCATACACAACTGTCAGCATTCTGATCCACTGTGAAAACCCCATACACACCTGGCAGGATCCTGATACACTGTGAAAATCCCATACACACCTGGCAGGATCCTGAAAAATTATAAACCTTCATACACACCTGGCAGGATCATGATAAACTATGAAACCCCCATACACACCTGGCAGGATCCTGATCCACTGAGAAAATCCCATACACACCTGGCAGGATCCTGATACACTGTGAAAACGCCATACACACCTGGTAGCATCCTGATAAACTATGAAACCCCCATACACACCTGGCAGGATCCTGATTAACTGTGAAAACCCCATCCACACCTTGCAGGATACTGATAAACTGTGAAATCCCCATACACACCTGGCAGGATCTTCATACACTGTGAAAACCCCATACACACCTGGCAGGATCCTGATAAACTATGAAACCCCCATACACACCTGGCAGGAACCTGATAAACTGTGAAAACCGTTTACACACCTGGCAGGATCCTGATAAACTGTGAAAACCCCATACACACCTGGCAGGATCTTGATACACTGTGAAAACCCCATACACACCTGGCAGGTTCCTGATAAACTGTGAAACACCCATACACACCTGGCAGGATACTGATACACTGTGAAAACCCCATACTCACCTGGCAGGATCCTGATAAACTGTGAAATCCCCATGCACACCTGGCAGGACCCTGATAAACTGTGAAAACCCAGTACACACCTGGCAGGATCCTGATAAACTGTGAAACCCCATATACACCTGCCAGAATCCTGATAAACTGTGAAACCCCCATGCACATCTGGCAGGATCCTGATTAACTGTGAAAACCCCAAACACACCTGGCAGGATATTGATACACTGTGAAAACCCCATACACACCTGGCAGGATCCTGATAAACTGTGAAACCCCAATACACACCTGGCAGGATCCGGATCAACTGTGAAAATCCCAAACACACCTGGCAGCATCCTGATAAACTGTGAAACCCCATACACACCTGGAAGGATTCTGATATACTGTGAAACCCCCATACACACCTGGCAGGATCCTGATACACTGTGAAACCCCCATACACACCTGGCAGGATCTTGATACACTGTGAAAACTCCATACACACCTGGCATTTCCTGATCCACTGTGAAAATTAGATACACACCTGGCAGGATACTGATACACTGTGAAAATGCCATACACACCTGGCAGGTTCCTGATAAACTATGAAACCTTCATACACACCTGGCAGGATCCTGATAAACTATGAAAACCCCACACACACCTGGCAGGATCCTGAGAAACTGTGAAAACCCCATAAACAACTAGCAGGATCCTGATCCACTGTGAAAACCCCATACACATCTGGCAGGATCCTGATACACTGTGAAAACCCCATACACACCTGGTAGGATCCTGATAAAATATGAAACCCCCATGCACACCTGGCAGGATCCAGATAAACTGTGAAAACCCCATACACACCTGGCAGGAACCTGATAAACTGTGAAAACCCCAAACACACCTGGCAGGATATTGATCCACTGTGAAAACCCCATACACACCTGGCAGGATCCTGATAAACTATGAAACCCCCATACACACCTGGCAGGATCCTGATAAACTGTGAACACCCCATACACAACTTGCAGGATCCTAATAAACTGTGAAAACCCCATACACACCTGGTAGGATCTTGATACACTGTGAAACCCCCATACACAACTGGCAGTAACCTCATACACTGTGAATACCCCATACTCACCTGGCAGGATCCTGATAAACTGTGATACCCCCATACACACCTGGCAGGATCATGATACACTGTGAAAACCCCATACACACCTGGCAGGATCTTGATATACTGTGAAAACCCCATACACACCTGGCAGGATCCTAATAAACTGTGAAACCCCCATACACACCTGGCAGGACCCTGATAAACTGTGAAAACCCCATACACACCTGGCAGGATCCTGATCCACCATGAAAACTCCATACACACCTGGCAGGAACCTGATACACTGTGAAAACCCCATATACACCTGGCAGGATCCTGATAAACTGTGAAACCCCCATACACACCTGGCAGGATCTTGATACACTGTGAAAACCCCAGACACACCTGGCAGGAACCAGATAAACTGTGAAACCCCCATACACACCTGGCAGGATCCTGATAAACTGTGAAACCCCATACACGTGGCAGGATCCTGACAAACTGTCAAACACCCATACGCATCTGGCAGGATCCTGATTAACTGTGAAAACCACATGCACAACTGGCAGGATCTTGATACACCGTGAAAACTCCATACACACCTGGCAGGATCCTGATAAACTGTGAAACCCCCATACACACCTGGCAGGATCCTGATAAACTGTGAAACCGCCATACACACCTGGCAGCATAATGATAAATTGTGAAACCCCAAACACACCTGGCAGGAACCTGATATACTGTGAAACCTCCATACACACCTGGCAGGATCCTGATACACTGTGAAACCCCCCATACACACCCGGCAGGATCTTAATCCACTTTGCAAACCCCATACACAACTGTCAGCATTCTGATCCACTGTGAAAACCCCATACACACCTGGCAGGATCCCGATACACTGTGAAAATCCCATACACACCTGGCAGGATCCTGATAAACTATGAAACCTTCATACACACCTGGCAGGATCCTGATAAAATATGAAACCCCCATACACACCTGGCAGGATCCTGATCCACTGTGAAAATCCCATACACACCTGGCAGGATCCTGATACACTGTGAAAACGCCATACACACCTTGCAGGATACCGATAAACTGTGAAATCCCCATACACACCTGGCAGGATCTTCATACACTGTGAAAACCCCATACACACCTGGCAGGATCCTGATAAACTATCAAACCGCCATACACACCTGGCAGGAACATGATAAACTGTGAAAACCCCTTACACACCTGGCAGCATCTTGATACACTGTGAAAACCCCATACACACCTGGCAGGTTCCTGATAAACTGTGAAACACCCATACACACCTGGCAGGATACTGATACACTGTGAAAACCCCATACTCACCTGGCAGGATCCTGATAAACTGTGAAACCCCCATACACACCTGGCAGGATTTGATACACTGTGAAAACATCATACACACCTGGCAGGATCTAGATACACTGTGAAAACCCCAGACGCACCTGGCAGGATCCTGATAAACTGTGAAATCCCCATACACACCTGGCAGGACCCTGATAAACTGTGAAAACCCAGTACACACCTGGCAGGATCCTGATGAACTGTGAAACCCCATTTACACCTGCCAGAATCCTGATAAACTGTGAAACCCCCATGCACATCTGGCAGGATCCTGATTAACTGTGAAAACCCCAAACACACCTGGCAGGATATTGATACACTGTGAAAACCCCATACACACCTGGCAGGATCCTGATAAACTGTGAAACCCCAATACACACCTGGCCGGATCCCGATCAACTGTGAAACTCCCAAACACACCTGGCAGCATCCTGATAAACTGTGAAACCCCATACACACCTGGAAGGATTCTGATATACTGTGAAACCCCCATACACACCTGGCAGGATCCTGATAGACTGTGAAACCCCCATACGCACCTGGCAGGATCTTGATACACTGTGAAAACCCCATACACACCTGGCATTTCCTGATCCAATGTGAAAATTAGATACACACCTGGCAGGATACTGATACACTGTGAACACCCCATACACAACTTGCAGGATCCTAATAAACTGTGAAAACCCCATACACACCTGGTAGGATCTTGATACACTGTGAAACCCCCATACACACCTGGCAGGGTCCTCATACACTGTGAAACCCCAATACACACCTGGCCGGATCCGGATCAACTGTGAAACTCCCAAACACACCTGGCAGCATCCTGATTAACTGTGAAAACCCCAAACACACCTGGCAGGATATTGATACACTGTGAAAACCCCATACACACCTGGCAGGATCCTGATAAACTGTGAAACCCCAATACACACCTGGCCGGATCCGGATCAACTGTGAAACTCCCAAACACACCTGGCAGCATCCTGATAAACTGTGAAACCCCATACACACCTGGAAGGATTCTGATATACTGTGAAACCCCCATACACACCTGGCAGGATCCTGATACACTGTGAAACCCCCATACGCACCTGGCAGGATCTTGATGCACTGTGAAAACCCCATACACACCTGGCAGGATCCTGATAAACTATGAAAACCCCCATACACACCTGGCAGGATCCTGATAAACTGTGAACACCCCATACACAACTTGCAGGATCCTTATAAACTGTGAAAACCCCATACACACCTGGTAGGATCTTGATACACTGTGAAATCCCCATACACACCTGGCAGGGTCCTCATACAGTGTGAATACCCCATACTCACCTGGCAGGATCCTGATAAACTGTGATACCCCCATACACACCTGGCAGGATCATGATACACTCTGAAAACCCCATACACACCTGGCAGGATCTTGATCTACTGTGAAAACCCCATACACACCTGGCAGGATCCAAATAAACTGTGAAACCCCCATACACACCTGGCAGGACCCTGATAAACTGTGAAAACCCCGTACACACCTGGCAGGATCTTGATAAACTGTGAAACACCCATACACATCTGGAAGGATAATGATAAACTGTGAAAACCCCATGCACACCTGGCAGGATCCTGATCCACTGTGAAAAGCCCATATGCACCTGTCAGGATCCTGATACACTGTGAAACCCCCATACACACCTGCCAGATTCCTGATAAACTGAGAAACCCCCATGCACATCTGGCAGGATCCTGATTAACTGTGAAAGCCCCAAACACACCTGGCAGGATCTTGATACACTGTGAAAACCCCATACTCTCCTGGCAGGATCCTGATAAACTATGAAACCCCCATACACACCTGGCCGGACCCTGATGAACTGTGAAAACCCCATACACACCTGGCAGGATCCTGATAAACTGTGAAAACCCAATACACACCTGGCAGGATCTTGATACACTGTGAAAACCCCATACACAACTGGCAGGTTCCTGATTAACTGTGAAACAGCCATACACACCTGGCAGGATCCTGATACACTGTGAAAACCCCATACTCAATTGGCAGGATCCTGATAAACTGTGAAACCCACATACACACCTGGCAGGATTTGATACACTGTGAAAACCCCATACACTCCTGGCAGGATCCTGATACACTGTGAAACCCCCATACACACCTGGCAGGATCTTGATACACTGTGAAAACCCCATACACACCTGGCATTTCCTGATCCACTGTGAAAATGCCATACACACCTGGCAGGTTCCTGATAAACTATGAAACCTTCATACACACCTGGCAGGATCCTGATAAACTATGAAAACCCCACACACACCTGGCAGGATCCTGAGAAACTGTGAAAACCCCATAAACAACTGGCAGGATCCTGATCCACTGTGAAAACCCCATACACATCTGGCAGGATCCTGATACACTGTGAAAACCCGATACACACCTGGTAGGATCCTGATAAACTCTGAAACCCCCATGCACACCTGGCAGAATCCAGATAAACTGTGAAAACCCCATACACACCTGGCAGGAACCTGATAAACTGTGAAAACCCCAAACACACCTGGCTGGATATTGTTCCACTGTGAAAACCCCATACACACCTGGCAGAATCCTGATAAACTATGAAACCCCCATACACACCTGGCAGGATCCTGATAAACTGTGAACACCCCATACACAACTTGCAGAATCCTAATAAACTGTGAAAACCCCATACACACCTGGTAGGATCTTGATACACTGTGAAACCCCCATACACACCTGGCAGGGTCCTCATACACTGTGAATACCCCATACTCACCTGGCAGGATCCTGATAAACTGTGATACCCCCATACAAACCTGGCAGGATCATGATACACTGTGAAAACCCCATACACACCTGGCAGGATCTTGATATACTGTGAAAACCCCATACACACCTGGCAGGATCCTAATAAACTGTGAAACCCCCATACACACCTGGCAGGACCCTGATAAACTGTGAAAACCCCATACACACCTGGCAGGATCCTGATCCACCATGAAAACTCCATACACACCTGGCAGGAACCTGATACACTGTGAAAACCCCATATACACCTGGCAGGAATCTGATAAACTGTGAAACCCCCATACACACCTGGCAGGATCTTGATACACTGTGAAAACCCCAGACACACCTGGCAGGATCCAGATAAACTGTGAAACCCCCATACACACCTGGCAGGATCCTGATAAACTGTGAAACCCCATACACGTGGCAGGATCCTGACAAACTGTCAAACACCCATACGCATCTGGCAGGATCCTGATTAACTGTGAAAACCACATGCACAACTGGCAGGATCTTGATACACCGTGAAAACTCCATACACACCTGGCAGGGTCCTGATAAACTGTGAAACCCCCATACACACCTGGCAGGATCCTGATAAACTGTGAAACCGCCATACACACCTGGCAGCATAATGATAAATTGTGAAACCCCAAACACACCTGGCAGGAACCTGATATACTGTGAAACCCCCATACACACCTGGCAGGATCCTGATACACTGTGAAACCCCCCATACACACCTGGCAGGATCTTAATCCACTTTGAAAACCCCATACACAACTGTCAGCATTCTGATCCACTGTGAAAACCCCATACACACCTGGCAGGATCCCGATACACTGTGAAAATCCCATACACACCTGGCAGGATCCTGATAAACTCTGAAACCTTCATACACACCTGGCAGGATCCTGATAAACTATGAAACCCCCATACACACCTGGCAGGATCCTGATCCACTGTGAAAATCCCATACACACCTGGCAGGATCCTGATACACTGTGAAAACGCCATACACACCTAGTAGGATTCTGATAAACAATGAAACCCCCATACACACCTGGCAGGATTCTGATTAACTGTGAAAACCCCATCCACACCTTGCAGGATACTGATAAACTGTGAAATCCCCATACACACCTGGCAGGATCTTCATACACTGTGAAAACCCCATACACACCTGGCAGGATCCTGATAAACTATGAAACCCCCATACACACCTGGCAGGAACATGATAAACTGTGAAAACCCCTTACACACCTGGCAGGATCTTGATACACTGTGAAAACCCCATACACACCTGGCAGGTTCCTGATAAACTGTGAAACACCCATACACACCTGGCAGGATACTGATACACTGTGAAAACCCCATACTCACCTGGCAGGATCCTGATAAACTGTGAAACCCCCATACACACCTGGCAGGATTTGATACACTGTGAAAACATCATACACACCTGGCAGGATCTAGATACACTGTGAAAACCCCAGACGCACCTGGCAGGATCCTGATAAACTGTGAAATCCCCATACACACCTGGCAGGACCCTGATAAACTGTGAAAACCCAGGACACACCTGGCAGGATCCTGATAAACTGTGAAACCCCATATACACCTGCCAGAATCCTGATAAAATGTGAAACCCCCATGCACATCTGGCAGGATCCTGATTAACTGTGAAAACCCCAAACACACCTGGCAGGATATTGATACACAGTGAAAACCCCATACACACCTGGCAGGATCCTGATAAACTGTGAAACCCCAATACACACCTGGCCGGATCCGGATCAACTGTGAAACTCCCAAACACACCTGGCAGCATCCTGATAAACTGTGAAACCCCATACACACCTGGAAGAATTCTGATATACTGTGAAACCCCCATACACACCTGTCAGGATCCTGATACACTGTGAAACCCCCATACGCACCTGGCAGGATCTTGATACACTGTGAAAACCCCATACACACCTGGCATTTCCTGATCCACTGTGAAAATTAGATACACACCTGGCAGGTTACTGAGACACTGTGAAAATGCCATACACACCTGGCAGGTTCCTGATAAACTATGAAACCTTCATACACTCCTGGCAGGATCCTGATAAACTATGAAAACCCCACACACACCTGGCAGGATCCTGAGAAACTGTGAAAACCCCATAAACAACTGGCAGGATCCTGATCCACTGTGAAAACCCCATACACACCTGGCAGGATCCTGATACACTGTGAAAACCCCATACACACCTGGTAGGATCCTGATAAACTATGAAACCCCCATGCACACCTGGCAGGATCCAGATAAACTGTGAAAACCCCATACACACCTGGCAGGATCCTGATAAACTGTGAAAACCCCAAACACATCTGGCAGGATATTGATCCACTGTGAAAACCCCATACACACCTGGCAGGATCCTGATAAACTATGAAACCCCCATACACACCTGGAAGGATCCTGATAAACTGTGAACACCCCATACACAACTTGCAGGATCCTAATAAACTGTGAAAACCCCATACACACCTGGTAGGATCTTGATACACTGTGAAACCCCCATACACACCTGGCAGGGTCCTCATACACTGTGAATACCCCATACTCACCTGGCAGGATCCTGATAAACTGTGATACCCCCATACACACCTGGCAGGATCATGATACACTGTGAAAACCCCATACACACCTGGCAGGATCTTGATCTACTGTGAAAACCCCATACACACCTGGCAGGATCCTAATAAACTGTGAAACCCCCATACACACCTGGCAGGACCCTGATAAACTGTGAAAACCCCATACACACCTGGCAGGATCCTGATCCACCATGAAAACTCCATACACACCTGGCAGGAACCTGATACACTGTGAAAACCCCATATACACCTGGCAGGATCCTGATAAACTGTGAAACCCCCATACACACCTGGCAGGATCTTGATACACTGTGAAAACCCCAGACACACCTGGCAGGATCCAGATAAACTGTGAAACCCCCATACACACCTGGCAGTATGCTGATAAACTGTGAAACCCCATACACGTTGCAGGATCCTGACAAACTGTGAAACACCCATACGCATCTGGCAGGATCCTGATTAACTGTGAAAACCACATGCACAACTGGCAGGATCTTGATACACCGTGAAAACTCCATACACACCTGGCAGGGTCCTGATAAACTGTGAAACCCCCATACACACCTGGCAGGATCCTGATAAACTGTGAAACCGCCATGCACACCTGGCAGCATAATGATAAATTGTGAAACCCCAAACACACCTGGCAGGAACCTGATATACTGTGAAACCCCCATACACACCTGGCAGGATCCTGATACACTGTGAAACCCCCCATACACACCTGGAAGGATCTTAATCCACTTTGAAAACCCCATACACAATTGTCAGCATTCTGATCCACTGTGAAAACCCCATACACACCTGGCAGGATCCCGATACACTGTGAAAATCCCATACACACCTGGCAGGATCCTGATAAACTATGAAACCTTCATACACACCTGGCAGGATCCTGATAAACTATGAAACCCCCATACACACCTGGCAGGATCCTGATCCACTGTGAAAATTCCATACACACCTGTCAGGATCCTGATACACTGTGAAAACGCCATACACACCTAGTAGGATTCTGATAAACAATGAAACCCCCATACACACCTGGCAGGATTCTGATTAACTGTGAAAACCCCATCCACACCTTGCAGGATACTGATAAACTGTGAAATCCCCATACACACCTGGCAGGATCTTCATACACTGTGAAAACCCCATACACACCTGGCAGGATCCTGATAAACTATGAAACCCCCATACACACCTGGCAGGAACATGATAAACTGTGAAAACCCCTTACACACCTGGCAGGATCTTGATACACTGTGAAAACCCCATACACACCTGGCAGGTTCCTGATAAACTGTGAAACACCCATACACACCTGGCAGGATACTGATACACTGTGAAAACCCCATACTCACCTGGCAGGATCCTGATAAACTGTGAAACCCCCATACACACCTGGCAGGATTTGATACACTGTGAAAACATCATACACACCTGGCAGGATCTAGATACACTGTGAAAACCCCAGACGCACCTGGCAGGATCCTGATAAACTGTGAAATCCCCATACACACCTGGCAGGACCCTGATAAACTGTGAAAACCCCATACACACCTGGCAGGATCCTGATAAACTGTGAAACCCCATATGCACCTGCCAGAATCCTGATAAACTGTGAAACCCCCATGCACATCTGGCAGGATCCTGATTAACTGTGAAAACCCCAAACACACCTGGCAGGAACTTGATACACTGTGAAAACCCCATACACACCTGGCAGGATCCTGATAAACTGTGAAACCCCAATACACACCTGGCCGGATCCGGATCAACTGTGAAACTCCCAAACACACCTGGCAGCATCCTGATAAACTGTGAAACCCCATACACACCTGGAAGGATTCTGATATACTGTGAAACCCCCATACACACCTGGCAGGATCCTGATACACTGTGAAACCCCCATACGCACCTGGCAGGATCTTGATCCACTGTGAAAATTAGATACACACCTGGCAGGATACTGATACACTGTGAAAATGCCATACACACCTGGCAGGTTCCTGATAAACTATGAAACCTTCATACACACCTGGCAGGATCCTGATAAACTATGAAAACCCCACACACACCTGGCAGGATCCTGAGAAACTGTGAAAACCCCATAAACAACTGGCAGGATCCTGATCCACTGTGAAAACCCCATACACACCTGGCAGGATCCTGATACACTGTGAAAAGCCCATACACACCTGGTAGGATCCTGATAAACTATGAAGCCCCCATGCACACCTTGCAGGATCCAGATAAACTGTGAAAACCCCATACACACCTGGCAGGATCCTGATAAACTGTGAAAACCCCAAACACACCTGGCAGGATATTGATCCACTGTGAAAACCCCATACACACCTGGCAGGATCCTGATAAACTATGAAACCCCCATACACACCTGGAAGGATCCTGATAGCTGTGAACACCCCACACACAACTTGCAGGATACTAATAAACTGTGAAAACCCCATACACACCTGGTAGGATCTTGATACACTGTGAAACCCCCATACACACCTGGCAGGGTCCTCATACACTGTGAATACCCCATACTCACCTGGCAGTATCCTGATAAACTGAGAAACCCCCATGCACATCTGGCAGGATCCTGATTAACTGTGAAAACCCCAAACACACCTGGCAGGATCTTGATACACTGTGAAAACCCCATACTCTCCTGGGAGGATCCTGATAAACTATGAAACCCCCATACACACCTGGCCGGACACTGATAAACTGTGAAAACCCCATACACACCTGGCAGGATCCTGATAAACTGTGATAACCCCATACACACCTGGCAGGATCTTGATACACTGTGAAAACCCCATACACAACTGGCAGGTTCCTGATTAACTGTGAAACACCCATACACACCTGGCAGGATCCTGATACACTGTGAAAACCCCATACTCAATTGGCAGGATCCTGATAAACTGTGAAACCCACATACACACCTGGCAGGATTTGATACACTGTGAAAACCCCATACACACCTGGCAGGATCCTGATAAACTTTGAAAACCCCATACACACCTGGCAGGATCCTGATCCACTGTGAAAACCCCATACACACCTGGCAGGAACCTGATACACATTGAAAACCCCATACACACCTGGCAGGATCCTGATAAACTATGAAACCCCCATACACACCTGGCAGGATTCTGATAAACTATGAAACACACATACACACTTGGCAGGATCCTGATAAACTGTGAAAACCCCATACACACCTGGCAGGATCCTGATCCACCGTGAAAACTCCATACACACCTGGCAGGAACCTGATACACTGTGAAAACCCCATATACACCTGGCAGGATCCTGATAAACTGTGAAACCCCCATACACACCTGGCAGGATCTTGATACACTGTGAAAACCCCAGACACACCTGGCAGGATCCAGATAAACTGTGAAACCCCCATACACACCTGGCAGGATCCTGATAAACTGTGAAACACCATACACACGTGGCAGGATCCTGACAAACTGTGAAACACCCATACACATCTGGCAGGATCCTGATTAACTGTGAAAACCACATGCACAACTGGCAGGATCTTGATACACCGTGAAAACTCCATACACAGCTGGCAGGATCCTGATAAACTGTGAAACCCCCATACACACCTGGCAGGATCCTGATAAACTGTGAAACCGCCATACACACCTGGCAGCATAATGATAAATTGTGAAACCCCAAACGCACCTGGCAGGAACCTGATATACTGTGAAACCCCCATACACACCTGGCAGGATCCTGATACACTGTGAAACCCCCCATACACACCTGGCAGGATCATAATCCACTTTGAAAACCCCATACACAACTGTCAGCATTCTGATCCACTGTGAAAACCCCATACACACCTGGCAGGATCCTGATACACTGTGAAAATCCCATACACACCTGGCAGGATCCTGAAAAATTATAAACCTTCATACACACCTGGCAGGATCATGATAAACTATGAAACCCCCATACACACCTGGCAGGATCCTGATCCACTGAGAAAATCCCATACACACCTGGCAGGATCCTGATACACTGTGAAAACGCCATACACACCTGGTAGCATCCTGATAAACTATGAAACCCCCATACACACCTGGCAGGATCCTGATTAACTGTGAAAACCCCATCCACACCTTGCAGGATACTGATAAACTGTGAAATCCCCATACACACCTGGCAGGATCTTCATACACTGTGAAAACCCCATACACACCTGGCAGGATCCTGATAAACTATGAAACCCCCATACACACCTGGCAGGAACCTGATAAACTGTGAAAACCGTTTACACACCTGGCAGGATCCTGATAAACTGTGAAAACCCCATACACACCTGGCAGGATCTTGATACACTGTGAAAACCCCATACACACCTGGCAGGTTCCTGATAAACTGTGAAACACCCATACACACCTGGCAGGATACTGATACACTGTGAAAACCCCATACTCACCTGGCAGGATCCTGATAAACTGTGAAATCCCCATGCACACCTGGCAGGACCCTGATAAACTGTGAAAACCCAGTACACACCTGGCAGGATCCTGATAAACTGTGAAACCCCATATACACCTGCCAGAATCCTGATAAACTGTGAAACCCCCATGCACATCTGGCAGGATCCTGATTAACTGTGAAAACCCCAAACACACCTGGCAGGATATTGATACACTGTGAAAACCCCATACACACCTGGCAGGATCCTGATAAACTGTGAAACCCCAATACACACCTGGCAGGATCCGGATCAACTGTGAAAATCCCAAACACACCTGGCAGCATCCTGATAAACTGTGAAACCCCATACACACCTGGAAGGATTCTGATATACTGTGAAACCCCCATACACACCTGGCAGAATCCTGATACACTGTGAAACCCCCATACACACCTGGCAGGATCTTGATACACTGTGAAAACCCCATACACACCTGGCATTTCCTGATCCACTGTGAAAATTAGATACACACCTGGCAGGATACTGATACACTGTGAAAATGCCATACACACCTGGCAGGTTCCTGATAAACTATGAAACCTTCATACACACCTGGCAGGATCCTGATAAACTATGAAAACCCCACACACACCTGGCAGGATCCTGAGAAACTGTGAAAACCCCATAAACAACTAGCAGGATCCTGATCCACTGTGAAAACCCCATACACATCTGGCAGGATCCTGATACACTGTGAAAACCCCATACACACCTGGTAGGATCCTGATAAAATATGAAACCCCCATGCACACCTGGCAGGATCCAGATAAACTGTGAAAACCCCATACACACCTGGCAGGAACCTGATAAACTGTGAAAACCCCAAACACACCTGGCAGGATATTGATCCACTGTGAAAACCCCATACACACCTGGCAGGATCCTGATAAACTATGAAACCCCCATACACACCTGGCAGGATCCTGATAAACTGTGAACACCCCATACACAACTTGCAGGATCCTAATAAACTGTGAAAACCCCATACACACCTGGTAGGATCTTGATACACTGTGAAACCCCCATACACAACTGGCAGTAACCTCATACACTGTGAATACCCCATACTCACCTGGCAGGATCCTGATAAACTGTGATACCCCCATACACACCTGGCAGGATCATGATACACTGTGAAAACCCCATACACACCTGGCAGGATCTTGATATACTGTGAAAACCCCATACACACCTGGCAGGATCCTAATAAACTGTGAAACCCCCATACACACCTGGCAGGAACCTGATAAACTGTGAAAACCCCATACACACCTGGCAGGATCCTGATCCACCATGAAAACTCCATACACACCTGGCAGGAACCTGATACACTGTGAAAACCCCATATACACCTGGCAGGATCCTGATAAACTGTGAAACCCCCATACACACCTGGCAGGATCTTGATACACTGTGAAAACCCCAGACACACCTGGCAGGAACCAGATAAACTGTGAAACCTCCATACACACCTGGCAGGATCCTGATAAACTGTGAAACCCCATACACGTGGCAGGATCCTGACAAACTGTCAAACACCCATACGCATCTGGCAGGATCCTGATTAACTGTGAAAACCACATGCACAACTGGCAGGATCTTGATACACCGTGAAAACTCCATACACACCTGGCAGGATCCTGATAAACTGTGAAACCCCCATACACACCTGGCAGGATCCTGATAAACTGTGAAACCGCCATACACACCTGGCAGCATAATGATAAATTGTGAAAACCCCAAACACACCTGGCAGGAACCTGATATACTGTGAAACCCCCATACACACCTGGCAGGATCCTGATACACTGTGAAACCCCCCATACACACCCGGCAGGATCTTAATCCACTTTGAAAACCCCATACACAACTGTCAGCATTCTGATCCACTGTGAAAACCCCATACACACCTGGCAGGATCCCGATACACTGTGAAAATCCCATACACACCTGGCAGGATCCTGATAAACTATGAAACCTTCATACACACCTGGCAGGATCCTGATAAAATATGAAACCCCCATACACACCTGGCAGGATCCTGATCCACTGTGAAAATCCCATACACACCTGGCAGGATCCTGATACACTGTGAAAACGCCATACACACCTTGCAGGATACCGATAAACTGTGAAATCCCCATACACACCTGGCAGGATCTTCATACACTGTGAAAACCCCATACACACCTGGCAGGATCCTGATAAACTATGAAACCGCCATACACACCTGGCAGGAACATGATAAACTGTGAAAACCCCTTACACACCTGGCAGCATCTTGATACACTGTGAAAACCCCATACACACCTGGCAGGTTCCTGATAAACTGTGAAACACCCATACACACCTGGCAGGATACTGATACACTGTGAAAACCCCATACTCACCTGGCAGGATCCTGATAAACTGTGAAACCCCCATACACACCTGGCAGGATTTGATACACTGTGAAAACATCATACACACCTGGCAGGATCTAGATACACTGTGAAAACCCCAGACGCACCTGGCAGGATCCTGATAAACTGTGAAATCCCCATACACACCTGGCAGGACCCTGATAAACTGTGAAAACCCAGTACACACCTGGCAGGATCCTGATGAACTGTGAAACCCCATTTACACCTGCCAGAATCCTGATAAACTGTGAAACCCCCATGCACATCTGGCAGGATCCTGATTAACTGTGAAAACCCCAAACACACCTGGCAGGATATTGATACACTGTGAAAACCCCATACACACCTGGCAGGATCCTGATAAACTGTGAAACCCCAATACACACCTGGCCGGATCCCGATCAACTGTGAAACTCCCAAACACACCTGGCAGCATCCTGATAAACTGTGAAACCCCATACACACCTGGAAGGATTCTGATATACTGTGAAACCCCCATACACACCTGGCAGGATCCTGATAGACTGTGAAACCCCCATACGCACCTGGCAGGATCTTGATACACTGTGAAAACCCCATACACACCTGGCATTTCCTGATCCAATGTGAAAATTAGATACACACCTGGCAGGATACTGATACACTGTGAACACCCCATACACAACTTGCAGGATCCTAATAAACTGTGAAAACCCCATACACACCTGGTAGGATCTTGATACACTGTGAAACCCCCATACACACCTGGCAGGGTCCTCATACACTGTGAAACCCCAATACACACCTGGCCGGATCCGGATCAACTGTGAAACTCCCAAACACACCTGGCAGCATCCTGATAAACTGTGAAAACCCCAAACACACCTGGCAGGATATTGATACACTGTGAAAACCCCATACACACCTGGCAGGATCCTGATAAACTGTGAAACCCCAATACACACCTGGCCGGATCCGGATCAACTGTGAAACTCCCAAACACACCTGGCAGCATCCTGATAAACTGTGAAACCCCATACACACCTGGAAGGATTCTGATATACTGTGAAACCCCCATACACACCTGGCAGGATCCTGATACACTGTGAAACCCCCATACGCACCTGGCAGGATCTTGATACACTGTGAAAACCCCATACACACCTGGCAGGATCCTGATAAACTATGAAAACCCCCATACACACCTGGCAGGATCCTGATAAACTGTGAACACCCCATGCACAACTTGCAGGATCCTAATAAACTGTGAAAACCCCATACACACCTGGTAGGATCTTGATACACTGTGAAATCCCCATACACACCTGGCAGGGTCCTCATACACTGTGAATACCCCATACTCACCTGGCAGGATCCTGATAAACTGTGATACCCCCATACACACCTGGCAGGATCATGATACACTGTGAAAACCCCATACACACCTGGCAGGATCTTGATCTACTGTGAAAACCCCATACACACCTGGCAGGATCCAAATAAACTGTGAAACCCCCATACACACCTGGCAGGACCCTGATAAACTGTGAAAACCCCGTACACACCTGGCAGGATCTTGATAAACTGTGAAACACCCATACACATCTGGAAGGATAATGATAAACTGTGAAAACCCCATGCACACCTGGCAGGATCCTGATCCACTGTGAAAAGCCCATATGCACCTGTCAGGATCCTGATACACTGTGAAACCCCCATACACACCTGCCAGATTCCTGATAAACTGAGAAACCCCCATGCACATCTGGCAGGATCCTGATTAACTGTGAAAGCCCCAAACACACCTGGCAGGATCTTGATACACTGTGAAAACCCCATACTCTCCTGGCAGGATCCTGATAAACTATGAAACCCCCATACACACCTGGCCGGACCCTGATGAACTGTGAAAACCCCATACACACCTGGCAGGATCCTGATAAACTGTGAAAACCCAATACACACCTGGCAGGATCTTGATACACTGTGAAAACCCCATACACAACTGGCAGGTTCCTGATTAACTGTGAAAAAGCCATACACACCTGGCAGGATCCTGATACACTGTGAAAACCCCATACTCAATTGGCAGGATCCTGATAAACTGTGAAACCCACATACACACCTGGCAGGATTTGATACACTGTGAAAACCCCATACACTCCTGGCAGGATCCTGATACACTGTGAAACCCCCATACACACCTGGCAGGATCTTGATACACTGTGAAAACCCCATACACACCTGGCATTTCCTGATCCACTGTGAAAATGCCATACACACCTGGCAGGTTCCTGATAAACTATGAAACCTTCATACACACCTGGCAGGATCCTGATAAACTATGAAAACCCCACACACACCTGGCAGGATCCTGAGAAACTGTGAAAACCCCATAAACAACTGGCAGGATCCTGATCCACTGTGAAAACCCCATACACATCTGGCAGGATCCTGATACACTGTGAAAACCCGATACACACCTGGTAGGATCCTGATAAACTCTGAAACCCCCATGCACACCTGGCAGAATCCAGATAAACTGTGAAAACCCCATACACACCTGGCAGGAACCTGATAAACTGTGAAAACCCCAAACACACCTGGCAGGATATTGATCCACTGTGAAAACCCCATACACACCTGGCAGAATCCTGATAAACTATGAAACCCCCATACACACCTGGCAGGATCCTGATAAACTGTGAACACCCCATACACAACTTGCAGAATCCTAATAAACTGTGAAAACCCCATACACACCTGGTAGGATCTTGATACACTGTGAAACCCCCATACACACCTGGCAGGGTCCTCATACACTGTGAATACCCCATACTCACCTGGCAGGATCCTGATAAACTGTGATACCCCCATACAAACCTGGCAGGATCATGATACACTGTGAAAACCCCATACACACCTGGCAGGATCTTGATATACTGTGAAAACCTCATACACACCTGGCAGGATCCTAATAAACTGTGAAACCCCCATACACACCTGGCAGGACCCTGATAAACTGTGAAAACCCCATACACACCTGGCAGGATCCTGATCCACCATGAAAACTCCATACACACCTGGCAGGAACCTGATACACTGTGAAAACCCCATATACACCTGGCAGGAATCTGATAAACTGTGAAACCCCCATACACACCTGGCAGGATCTTGATACACTGTGAAAACCCCAGACACACCTGGCAGGATCCAGATAAACTGTGAAACCCCCATACACACCTGGCAGGATCCTGATAAACTGTGAAACCCCATACACGTGGCAGGATCCTGACAAACTGTCAAACACCCATACGCATCTGGCAGGATCCTGATTAACTGTGAAAACCACATGCACAACTGGCAGGATCTTGATACACCGTGAAAACTCCATACACACCTGGCAGGGTCCTGATAAACTGTGAAACCCCCATACACACCTGGCAGGATCCTGATAAACTGTGAAACCGCCATACACACCTGGCAGCATAATGATAAATTGTGAAACCCCAAACACACCTGGCAGGAACCTGATATACTGTGAAACCCCCATACACACCTGGCAGGATCCTGATACACTGTGAAACCCCCCATACACACCTGGCAGGATCTTAATCCACTTTGAAAACCCCATACACAACTGTCAGCATTCTGATCCACTGTGAAAACCCCATACACACCTGGCAGGATCCCGATACACTGTGAAAATCCCATACACACCTGGCAGGATCCTGATAAACTCTGAAACCTTCATACACACCTGGCAGGATCCTGATAAACTATGAAACCCCCATACACACCTGGCAGGATCCTGATCCACTGTGAAAATCCCATACACACCTGGCAGGATCCTGATACACTGTGAAAACGCCATACACACCTAGTAGGATTCTGATAAACAATGAAACCCCCATACACACCTGGCAGGATTCTGATTAACTGTGAAAACCCCATCCACACCTTGCAGGATACTGATAAACTGTGAAATCCCCATACACACCTGGCAGGATCTTCATACACTGTGAAAACCCCATACACACCTGGCAGGATCCTGATAAACTATGAAACCCCCATACACACCTGGCAGGAACATGATAAACTGTGAAAACCCCTTACACACCTGGCAGGATCTTGATACACTGTGAAAACCCCATACACACCTGGCAGGTTCCTGATAAACTGTGAAACACCCATACACACCTGGCAGGATACTGATACACTGTGAAAACCCCATACTCACCTGGCAGGATCCTGATAAACTGTGAAACCCCCATACACACCTGGCAGGATTTGATACACTGTGAAAACATCATACACACCTGGCAGGATCTAGATACACTGTGAAAACCCCAGACGCACCTGGCAGGATCCTGATAAACTGTGAAATCCCCATACACACCTGGCAGGACCCTGATAAACTGTGAAAACCCAGGACACACCTGGCAGGATCCTGATAAACTGTGAAACCCCATATACACCTGCCAGAATCCTGATAAAATGTGAAACCCCCATGCACATCTGGCAGGATCCTGATTAACTGTGAAAACCCCAAACACACCTGGCAGGATATTGATACACAGTGAAAACCCCATACACACCTGGCAGGATCCTGATAAACTGTGAAACCCCAATACACACCTGGCCGGATCCGGATCAACTGTGAAACTCCCAAACACACCTGGCAGCATCCTGATAAACTGTGAAACCCCATACACACCTGGAAGAATTCTGATATACTGTGAAACCCCCATACACACCTGTCAGGATCCTGATACACTGTGAAACCCCCATACGCACCTGGCAGGATCTTGATACACTGTGAAAACCCCATACACACCTGGCATTTCCTGATCCACTGTGAAAATTAGATACACACCTGGCAGGATACTGAGACACTGTGAAAATGCCATACACACCTGGCAGGTTCCTGATAAACTATGAAACCTTCATACACTCCTGGCAGGATCCTGATAAACTATGAAAACCCCACACACACCTGGCAGGATCCTGAGAAACTGTGAAAACCCCATAAACAACTGGCAGGATCCTGATCCACTGTGAAAACCCCATACACACCTGGCAGGATCCTGATACACTGTGAAAACCCCATACACACCTGGTAGGATCCTGATAAACTATGAAACCCCCATGCACACCTGGCAGGATCCAGATAAACTGTGAAAACCCCATACACACCTGGCAGGATCCTGATAAACTGTGAAAACCCCAAACACATCTGGCAGGATATTGATCCACTGTGAAAACCCCATACACACCTGGCAGGATCCTGATAAACTATGAAACCCCCATACACACCTGGAAGGATCCTGATAAACTGTGAACACCCCATACACAACTTGCAGGATCCTAATAAACTGTGAAAACCCCATACACACCTGGTAGGATCTTGATACACTGTGAAACCCCCATACACACCTGGCAGGGTCCTCATACACTGTGAATACCCCATACTCACCTGGCAGGATCCTGATAAACTGTGATACCCCCATACACACCTGGCAGGATCATGATACACTGTGAAAACCCCATACACACCTGGCAGGATCTTGATCTACTGTGAAAACCCCATACACACCTGGCAGGATCCTAATAAACTGTGAAACCCCCATACACACCTGGCAGGACCCTGATAAACTGTGAAAACCCCATACACACCTGGCAGGATCCTGATCCACCATGAAAACTCCATACACACCTGGCAGGAACCTGATACACTGTGAAAACCCCATATACACCTGGCAGGATCCTGATAAACTGTGAAACCCCCATACACACCTGGCAGGATCTTGATACACTGTGAAAACCCCAGACACACCTGGCAGGATCCAGATAAACTGTGAAACCCCCATACACACCTGGCAGTATGCTGATAAACTGTGAAACCCCATACACGTGGCAGGATCCTGACAAACTGTGAAACACCCATACGCATCTGGCAGGATCCTGATTAACTGTGAAAACCACATGCACAACTGGCAGGATCTTGATACACCGTGAAAACTCCATACACACCAGGCAGGGTCCTGATAAACTGTGAAACCCCCATACACACCTGGCAGGATCCTGATAAACTGTGAAACCGCCATGCACACCTGGCAGCATAATGATAAATTGTGAAACCCCAAACACACCTGGCAGGAACCTGATATACTGTGAAACCCCCATACACACCTGGCAGGATCCTGATACACTGTGAAACCCCCCATACACACCTGGAAGGATCTTAATCCACTTTGAAAACCCCATACACAATTGTCAGCATTCTGATCCACTGTGAAAACCCCATACACACCTGGCAGGATCCCGATACACTGTGAAAATCCCATACACACCTGGCAGGATCCTGATAAACTATGAAACCCCCATACACACCTGGCAGGATCCTGATCCACTGTGAAAATTCCATACACACCTGTCAGGATCCTGATACACTGTGAAAACGCCATACACACCTAGTAGGATTCTGATAAACAATGAAACCCCCATACACACCTGGCAGGATTCTGATTAACTGTGAAAACCCCATCCACACCTTGCAGGATACTGATAAACTGTGAAATCCCCATACACACCTGGCAGGATCTTCATACACTGTGAAAACCCCATACACACCTGGCAGGATCCTGATAAACTATGAAACCCCCATACACACCTGGCAGGAACATGATAAACTGTGAAAACCCCTTACACACCTGGCAGGATCTTGATACACTGTGAAAACCCCATACACACCTGGCAGGTTCCTGATAAACTGTGAAACACCCATACACACCTGGCAGGATACTGATACACTGTGAAAACCCCATACTCACCTGGCAGGATCCTGATAAACTGTGAAACCCCCATACACACCTGGCAGGATTTGATACACTGTGAAAACATCATACACACCTGGCAGGATCTAGATACACTGTGAAAACCCCAGACGCACCTGGCAGGATCCTGATAAACTGTGAAATCCCCATACACACCTGGCAGGACCCTGATAAACTGTGAAAACCCCATACACACCTGGCAGGATCCTGATAAACTGTGAAACCCCATATGCACCTGCCAGAATCCTGATAAACTGTGAAACCCCCATGCACATCTGGCAGGATCCTGATTAACTGTGAAAACCCCAAACACACCTGGCAGGAACTTGATACACTGTGAAAACCCCATACACACCTGGCAGGATCCTGATAAACTGTGAAACCCCAATACACACCTGGCCGGATCCGGATCAACTGTGAAACTCCCAAACACACCTGGCAGCATCCTGATAAACTGTGAAACCCCATACACACCTGGAAGGATTCTGATATACTGTGAAACCCCCATACACACCTGGCAGGATCCTGATACACTGTGAAACCCCCATACGCACCTGGCAGGATCTTGATACACTGTGAAAACCCCATACACACCTGGCATTTCCTGATACACTGTGAAAATCACGTACACACCTGGCAGGATACTGATTCACTGTGAAAATGCCATACACACCTGGCAGGTTCCTGATAAACTATGAAACCTTCATACACACCTGGCAGGATCCTGATAAACTATGAAAACCCCACACACACCTGGCAGGATCCTGAGAAACTGTGAAAACCCCATAAACAACTGGCAGGAACCTGATCCACTGTGAAAACCCCATACACACCTGGCAGGATCCTGATACACTGTGAAAAGCCCATACACACCTGGTAGGATCCTGATAAACTATGAAACCCCCATGCACACCTTGCAGGATCCAGATAAACTGTGAAAACCCCATACACACCTGGCAGGATCCTGATAAACTGTGAAAACCCCAAACACACCTGGCAGGATATTGATCCACTGTGAAAACCCCATACACACCTGGCAGGATCCTGATAAACTATGAAACCCCCATACACACCTGGAAGGATCCTGATAGCTGTGAACACCCCACACACAACTTGCAGGATACTAATAAACTGTGAAAACCCCATACACACCTGGTAGGATCTTGATACACTGTGAAACCCCCATACACACCTGGCAGGGTCCTCATACACTGTGAATACCCCATACTCACCTGGCAGTATCCTGATAAACTGAGAAACCCCCATGCACATCTGGCAGGATCCTGATTAACTGTGAAAACCCCAAACACACCTGGCAGGATCTTGATACACTGTGAAAACCCCATACTCTCCTGGGAGGATCCTGATAAACTATGAAACCCCCATACACACCTGGCCGGACACTGATAAACTGTGAAAACCCCATACACACCTGGCAGGATCCTGATAAACTGTGATAACCCCATACACACCTGGCAGGATCTTGATACACTGTGAAAACCCCATACACAACTGGCAGGTTCCTGATTAACTGTGAAACACCCATACACACCTGGCAGGATCCTGATACACTGTGAAAACCCCATACTCAATTGGCAGGATCCTGATAAACTGTGAAACCCACATACACACCTGGCAGGATTTGATACACTGTGAAAACCCCATACACTCCTGGCAGGAACTTGATAAACTGTGAAAACCCCAGACGCACCTGGCAGGATACTGATAAACTGTAAATCCCCCATACACACCTGGCAGGACCCTGATAAACTGTGAAAACCCCGTACACACCTGGCAGGATCCTGATAAACTGTGAAACCCCATACACACCTGCCAGAATCCTGATAAACTGTGAAACGCCCATGCACATCTGGCAGGATCCTGATTAACTGTGAAAACCCCAAACACACCTGGCAGGAACTTGATACACTGTGAAAACCCCATACACACCTGGCAGGATCCTGATAAACTGTGAAACCCCCATACACACCTGGCAGGATCCTGATACACTGTGAAACCCCCAAACACACCTGGCAGGATCTTGATGCACTGTGAAAACCCTATACACACCTGGCATTTCCTGATCCACTGTGAAAATCACGTACACACCTGGAAGGATACTGATTCACTGTGAAAACCCCATACACACCTGGCAGGATCCTGAGACACTGTGAAAACCCCATACACACGTGGTAGGATCTGATAAACTATGAAATCCCCATGCACACCTGGCAGGATCCAGATAAACTGTGAAAATCCCATACACACCTGGCAGGATCCTGATAAACTGTGAAAACCCCAAACACACCTGGCAGGACATTGACCACTGTGAAAATCCCATACACACCTGGTAGGATCTTGATACACTGTGAAACCCCCATACACACCTGGCAGGATCCTGATACACTGTGAATACCCCGTACTCACCTGGCAGGATCCGGATACACTGTGAAACACCCATACACACCTGGCAGGATCCTGATACACTGTGAAAACCCCAAACACACCTGGCACAATCCTGATAAGCTGTGAAAACCCCAAACACAACTGGCAGAAACCTGATAAACGATGAAACTCCCATACACACCTGGCAGGATCCTGATAAAATGTGAAAACCCCATACACACCTGGTAGGATCTTGATACACTGTGAAACCCCCATACACACCTGGCAGGATCCTGATCCACTGTGAAAACCCCATAGACACCTGGCAGGATACTGATACACTGTGAAACCCAGATGCACACCTGGCAGGATCCTGATACACTGTGAAACCCCCAGACACACCTGGCAGTATCCTGACACACTGTGAAAACCCCATACACACCTGGCAGGATCCGGATACACTGTGAAACCCCCATACACACCTGGCAGGATCCTGATACACTGTGAAAACCCCATACACACCCGGCAGGATCCTGATTAACTGTGAAAACCCCAAACACACCTGGCAGGAACTTGATACACTGTGAAAACCCCATACACACCTGGCAGGATCCTGATAAACTGTGAAACCCCCATACAAACCTGGCAGGATCATGATTAACTGTAAAACCCCCAAACACACCTGGCAGGATTCTGATATACTGTGAAACCCCCATACACACCTGGCAGGATCCTGATACACTGTGAAACCCCCATACACACCTGGCAGGATCTTGATGCACTGTGAAAACCCCATACACACCTGGCATTTCCTGATCCACTGTGAAAATCACGTACACACCTGGCAGGATACTGATTCACTGTGAAAACCCCATACACACCTGGCAGGTTCCTGATAAACTATGAAACCTTCATGCACACCTGGCAGGATCCTGATAAAATATGAAAACCCCACACACACCTGGCAGGATCCTGAGAAACTGTAAAAACCCCATGCACAACTGGCAGGATCCTGATCCACTTTGAAAACCCCATACACACCTGGCAGGATCCTGAGACAATGTGAAAACCCCATACACACGTGGTAGGATCCTGATAAACTATGAAATCCCCATGCACACCTGGCAGGATCCAGATAAACTGTGAAAATCCCATACACACCTGGCAGGATCCTGATAAACTGTGAAAACCCCAAACACACCTGGCAGGACATTGACCACTGTGAAAATCCCAAACACACCTGGCAGGATCCTGATAAACTATGAAACCCCCATACACACCTGGCAGGATCCTGATAAACTGTGAAAACCCCATACACACCTGGTAGGATCTTGATACACTGTGGAACCCCCATACACACCTGGCAGGATCATGATACACTGTGAATACCCCGTACTCACCTGGCAGGATCCGGATACACTGTGAAACACCCATACACACCTGGCAGGATCCTGATACACTGTGAAAACCCCAAACACACCTGGCACAATCCTGATAAGCTGTGAAAACCCCAAACACAACTGGCAGAAACCTGATAAACGATGAAACCCCCATACACACCTGGCAGGATCCTGATAAACTATGAAAACCCCATACACACCTGGTAGGATCTTGATACACTGTGAAAACCCCATACACACCTGGCAGGATCCTGATCCACTGTGAAAACCCCATAGACACCTGGCAGGATACTGATACACTGTGAAACCCAGATGCACACCTGGCAGGATCCTGATACACTGTGAAACCCCCAGACACACCTGGCAGTATCCTGACACACTGTGAAAACCCCATACACACCTGGCAGGATCCGGATACACTGTGAAACCCCCATACACACCTGGCAGGATCCTGATACACTGTGAAAACCCCATACACACCTGGCAGGATCCTGATAAGCTGTGAAAACCCCAAACACAACTGGCAGAATCCTGATAAACGATGAAATCCCCATACACACCTGGCAGGGTCCTGATAAACTGTGAAAACCCCATACACACCTGGCAGGATCCTGATAAACTGTGAAAAACCCAGACACACCTGGCAGGATCCTGATCCACTGTGAAAACCCCATACACACCTGGCAGGATCCTGATACACTGTGAAACCCCATACACATCTGGCATGTTCCTGATTCTCTGTGAGACCCCCATACACACCTGGCAGGATCCTGATAAACTGTGGAAACCCCAGACGCACCGGGCAGGATCCTGATCCACTGTGAAAACCCCATACACACCTGGCAGGATCCTGATACACTGTGAAACCCCATACACATCTGGCAGGAACCTGATCCACTGTGAAGACCCCATACACACCTGGCAGGATCCTGACCAACTTTGAATACCCCATACACACCTGGCAGGATCCTGATCCACTGTGAAAACCCCATACACACCTGGCAGGAACCTGATACACATTGGAAACCACATACACACCTGGCAGGATCCTGATAAACTATGAAACCCCCATACACACCTGGCAGGATTCTGATAAACTATGAAACACACATACACACTTGGCAGGATCCTCATAAAATGTGAAAACCCCATACACACCTGGCAGGATCCTGATCCACCGTGAAAACCCCATACACACCTGGCAGGAACCTGATACACTGTGAAAACCCCATACACACCTGGCAGGATCTTGATATACTGTGAAAACCCCATACACACCTGGTAGGATCTTGATACACTGTGAAACCCCCATACACATCTGGCAGGGTCCTCATACACTGTGAATACCCCATACTCACCTGGCAGGATCCTGATAAACTGTGATACCCCCATACACACCTGGCAGGATCATGATACACTGTGAAAACCCCATACACACCTGGCAGGATCTTGATATACTGTGAAAACCCCATACACACCTGGCAGGATCCTAATAAACTGTGAAACCCCCATACACACATGGCAGGACCCTGATAAACAGTGAAAACCCCGTACACACCTGGCAGGATCTTGATAAATTGTGAAACACCCATACACATCTGGAAGGATAATGATAAACTGTGAAAACCCCATACACACCTGGCAGGATCCTGATCCACTGTGAAAAGCCCATATGCACCTGTCAGGATCCTGATACACTGTGAAACCCCCATACACACCTGCCAGAATCCTGATGAACTGTGAAACCCCCATGCACATCTGGCAGGATCCTGATTAACTGTGAAAACCCCAAACACACCTGGCAGGATCTTGATACACTGTGAAAACCCCATACTCACCTGGCAGGATCCTGATAAACTATGAAACCCCATACACACCTGGCCGGACCCTGATAAACTGTGAAAACCCCATACACACCTGGCAGGATTCTGATAAACTGTGAAAACCCCATACACACCTGGCAGGATCTTGATACATTGTGAAAACCCCATACACACCTGGCAGGTTCCTGATTAACTGTGAAACACCCATACACACCTGGCAGGATCCTGATACACTGTGAAAACCCCATACTCAATTGGCAGGATCCTGATAAACTGTGAAACCCACATACACACCTGGCAGGATTTGATTCACTGTGAAAACCCCATACACACCTGGCAGGATCTTGATACACTGTGAAAACCCCAGACGCACCTGGCAGGATCCTGATGAACTGTGAATCCCCCATACACACCTGGCAGGACCCTGATAAACTGTGAAAACCCATACACACCTGCCAGAATCCTGATCCACTGTGAAAACCCCATACACACCTGGCAGGATCCTGATACACTGTGAAACCCCATACACATCTGGCAGGAACCTGATCCACTGTGAAGACCCCATACACACCTGGCAGGATCCTGACAAACTTTGAAAACCCCATACACACCTGGCAGGATCCTGATCCACTGTGAAAACCCCATACACACCTGGCAGGAAGCTGATACACATTGGAAACCACATACACACCTGGCAGGATCCTGATAAACTATAAAACCCCCATACACACCTGGCAGGATTCTGATAAACTATGAAACACACATACACACTTGGCAGGATCCTCATAAAATGTGAAAACCCCATACACACCTGGCAGGATACTGATCCACCGTGAAAACCCCATACACACCTGGCAGGAACCTGATACACTGTGAAAACCCCATACACCCCTGGCAGGATCTTGATATACTGTGAAAACCCCATACACACCTGGGAGGATCTTGATACACTGTGAAACCCCCATACACACCTGGCAGGGTCCTCATACACTGTGAATACCCCATACTCACCTGGCAGGATCCTGATAAACTGTGATACCCCCAGACATACCTGGCAGGATCATGATACACTGTGAAAACCCCATACACACCTGGCAGGATCTTGATATACTGTGAAAACCCCATACACACCTGGCAGGATCCTAATAAACTGTGAAACCCCCATACACACATGGCAGGACCCTGATAAACTGTGAAAACCCCGTACACACCTGGCAGGATCTTGATAAACTGTGAAACACCCATACACATCTGGAAGGATAATGATAAACTGTGAAAACCCCATACACACCTGGCAGGATTCGGATCCACTGTGAAAAGCCCATATGCACCTGTCAGGATCCAGATACACTGTGAAACCCCCATACACACCTGCCAGAATCCTGATAAACTGTGAAACCCCCATGCACATCTGGCAGGATCCTGATTAACTGTGAAAACCCCAGAGACACCTGGCAGGATCTTGATACACTGTGAAAACCCCATGCTCACCTGGCAGGATCCTGATAAACTATGAAACCCCCATACACACCTGGCCGGACCCTGATAAACTGTGAAAACCCCATACACACCTGGCAGGATCCTGATAAAATGTGAAAACCCCATACACACCTGGCAGGATCTTGATACACTGTGAAAACCCCATATACACCTGCTAGAATCCTGATAAACTGTGAAACCCCCATGCACATCTGGCAGAATCCTGATTAACTGTGAAAACCCCAAACACACCTGGCAGGATCTTGATACACTGTGAAAACCCCATGCACAACAGGCAGGATCCTGATAAACTGTGAAACCCCATACACACCTGGCCGGATCCGGATCAACTGTGAAACTCCCAAACACACCTGGCAGCATCCTGATAAACTGTGAAACCCCATACACACCTGGAAGGATTCTGATATACCGTGAAACCCCCATACACACCTGGCAGGATCCTGATACACTGTGAAACCCCCATACGCAAATGGCAGGATCTTGATACACTGTGAAAACCCCATACACACCTGGCATTTCCTGATCCACTGTGAAAATTAGATACACACCTGGCAGGATACTGATACACTGTGAAAATGCCATACACACCTGGCAGGTTCCTGATAAACTATGAAACCTTCATACACACCTGGCAGGATCCTGATAAACTATGAAAATCCCACACACACCTGGCAGGATCCTGAAAAACTGTGAAAACCCCATAAACAACTGGCAGGATCCTGATCCACTGTGAAAACCCCATACACACCTGGCAGGATCCTGATACACTGTGAAAACCCCATACACACCTGGTAGGATCCTAATAAACTATGAAACCCCCATGCACACCTGGCAGGATCCAGATAAACTGTGAAAACCCCATACACACCTGGCAGGATCCTGATAAACTGTGAAAACCCCAAACACACCTGGCAGGATATTGATCCACTGTGAAAACCCCATACACACCTGGCAGGATCCTGATAAACTATGAAACCCCCATACACACCTGGAAGGATCCTGATAAACTGTGAACACCCCATACACAACTTGCAGGATCCTAATAAACTGTGAAAACCCCATACACACCTGGTAGGATCTTGATACACTGTGAAACCCCCATACACACCTGGCAGGGTCCTCATACACTGTGAATACCCCATACTCACCTGGCAGGATCCTGATAAACTGTGATACCCCCATACACACCTGGCAGGATCATGATACACTGTGAAAACCCCATACACACCTGGCAGGATCTTGATCTACTGTGAAAACCCCATACACACCTGGCAGGAACCTAATAAACTGTGAAACCCCCATACACACCTGGCAGGACCCTGATAAACTGTGAAAACCCCGTACACACCTGGCAGGACCTTGATAAACTGTGAAACACCCATACACATCTGGAAGGATAATGATAAACTGTGAAAACCCCATGCACACCTGGCAGGATCCTGATCCACTGTGAAAAGCCCATATGCAACTGTCAGGATCCTGATACACTGTGAAACCCCCATACACACCTGCCAGATTCCTGATAAACTGAGAAACCCCCATGCACATCTGGCAGGATCCTGATTAACTGTGAAAACCCCAAACACACCTGGCAGGATCTTGATACACTGTGAAAACCCCATACTCTCCTGGCAGGAACCTGATAAACTATGAAACCCCCCATACACACCTGGCCGGACCCTGATAAACTGTGAAAACCCCATACACACCTGGCAGGATCCTGATAAACTGTGAAAACCCCATACACACCTGGCAGGATCTTGATACACTGTGAAAACCCCATACACAACTGGCAGGTTCCTGATTAACTGTGAAACACCCATACACACCTGGCAGGATCCTGATACACTGTGAAAACCCCATACTCAATTGGCAGGATCCTGATAAACTGTGAAACCCACATACACACCTGGCAGGATTTGATACACTGTGAAAACCCCATACACTCCTGGCAGGACCCTGATAAACTGTGAAAACCCCGTACACACCTGGCAGGATCCTGATAAACTGTGAAACCCCATACACACCTGCCAGAATCCTGATAAACGTTGAAACCCCCATGCACATCTGGCAGGATCCTGATTAACTGTGAAAACCCCAAACACACCTGGCAGGAACACACCTGGCAGGATCCTGATCCACTGTGAAAACCCCATACACACCTGGCAAGATGCTGATGAACTGTGTAACCCCCATGCACACCTGGCAGGATCCTGAAAAACTCTGAAAACCCCATACACATCTGGCAGGATCCTGATATACTGTGAAAATCCATACACACCTGGCAGGATCCTGATACACTGTGAAACCCCCATACACACCCGGCAGGAGCCTGATACACTGTGAAAACCCCGTACACACCTGGCAGGTTCCTGATGCACCGTTGGACGCCATTCACATCTGGCAGGATCCTGATACACTGAGAAACCCCATACACACCTGGCAGGATCCTGATACACTGTGAAACCCCATACACACCTGGCAGGATCCTGATACACTGTGAAAACCCCATACACACCTTGCAGGATCCTGATCCACTGTGAAAACCCCATACACACCTGGCAAGATGCTGATGAACTGTGAAACCCCCATGCACACCTGGCAGGATCCTGAAAAACTCTGAAAACCCCATACACATCTGGCAGGATCCTGATATGCTGTGAAAATCCATACACACCTGGCAGGATCCTGATACACTGTGAAACCCCCATACACACCCGGCAGGAGCCTGATACACTGTGAAAACCCCGTACACACCTGGCAGGTTCCTGATGCACCGTGGAACCCCATTCACATCTGGCAGGATGCTGATGCACAGTGAAACCCCATTCACATCTGGCAGGATCCTGATACACTGAGAAACCCCATACACACCTGGCAGGATCCTGATACACTGTGAAACCCCATACACACCTGGCAGGACCCTGATACACTGTCAACGCCCCTTAAACACCTGGCAGGATCCTGATGCACTGGGAAATCCCCACACACACCTGGCAGGACACTGATACTCTATGAAAACCCCATACATACCTGGCAGGATCGTGTTACACTATGAAACCCCCATACACACCTGGCAGGATCCCGATACACTGTGAAAATCCCATACACACCTGTCAGGATCCTGATACACTATGAAAACCCCATACACACCTGGCAGGATCCTGATCCACTGTGAAACCCCATACACATCTGGCTGGATCCTGAGACACTGTGAAAATTCAAACACACCTGGAAGGATCCTGATACACTGTGAAAACCCAAGGCACACCTGGCAGGATTCTAATGCACTCTGAAACCCCATACATTTCTGGCAGGATTCTGATACACTGTGCAACCCCCATACACATCTGGAAGGATCCAGATGCAATGTGAAATCCCCATACACATCTGGCAGGATCCTGTTACACGATGAAACCCCCATACACACCGGGCAGGATCCCGATACACTGTGAAAACCCCATACATATCTGTCAGGATCCTGATAAACTATAGAAACCCCATACACACCTGGCAGGATCCTGGTCCACTGTGAAACCCCATACACATCTAGCAGGAACCTGATGCACTGTGAAAACCCCATACACACCTGGCAGCACCCTGATACACTGTGAAAACCCCATACACTCCTGGCAGGATCCTGATCCAGTGTGAAACCCCATACACACCTGGCAGTATCCTGATCCACTGTGAAACCACATATTCAACTGGCAGATCCTGATACACTGTGAAAACCCCAAACACAACTGGCAGGATCCTGATCCACTGTGAAACCCCCATACACATCTGGCAGGATCCTGATACACTGTGAAACCCCATACACATCTGGCAGGATCCTGATACACTGTGAAACCCCATACACACGTGGCAGGATCCTGATACACTGTGAAAACCCCATGCCCACCTGGCAGGACCCTGATACACTGTGAATCCCCGTACACACCTGGCATGATCCTGATACACTGTGAAAACCCTATAAACATCTGTAAGGACCCTGATTCACTGTGAAACCGCATACACAACAGGCAGGATCCCGATACACTGTGAAAACACCATACACACCTGGCAGGAACCTGATACACTGTGAAAACCCCAAGCACAACTGGCAGGATCCTGATACACTGTGAAAACCCCATACACACCTGGCAGGATCCTGATACACTGTGAAACCAACATACACACCTGGCAGGATCCTGTTACACGATGAAACCCCCATACACACCTGGCAGGATCCCGATACACTGTGAAAACCCCATACATATCTGTCAGGATCCTGATAAACTATGGAAACCCCATACACACCTGGCAGGATCCTGGTCCACTGTGAAACCCCATACACATCTAGCAGGAACCTGATGCACTGTGAAAACCCCATACACACCTGGCAGCACCCTGATACACTGTGAAAACCCCATACACTCCTGGCAGGATCCTGATCCAGTGTGAAACCCCATACACACCTGGCAGTATCCTGATCCACTGTGAAACCACATATTCAACTGGCAGATCCTGATACACTGTGAAAACCCCAAACACAACTGGCAGGATCCTGATCCACTGTGAAACCCCCATACACATCTGGCAGGATCCTGATACACTGTGAAACCCCATACACATCTGGCAGGATCCTGATTCACTGTGAAACCCCATACACACGTGGCAGGATCCTGATACACTGTGAAAACCCCATGGCCACCTGGCAGGACCCTGATACACTGTGAATCCCCGTACACACCTGGCATGATCCTGATACACTGTGAAAACCCCATGCACATCTGTAAGGACCCTGATACACTGTGAAACCGCATACACAACAGGCAGGATCCCGATACACTGTGAAAACACCATACACACCTGGCAGGAACCTGATACACTTTGAAAACCCCATGCACAACTGGCAGGATCCTGATACACTGTGAAAACCCCATACACACCTGGCAGGATCCTGATACACTGTGAAACCCCATACACACCTGGCAGGCTCCCGATACAATGTAAAAACACCATACACACCTGGCAGGACCCTGAGACACTGTGAAAACCCCAAACACACGTGGCAGGATACTGATACACTTGTGAAAACCCCATACACACCTGGCAGGACCCTGATACACTGTGAAAACCCCATACACACCTGGTATGATCCTGATACACTGGGAAAACCACATACACACCTGGCGGGACCCTGATACACTGTGGAAAGCCCATACACATCTGGCAGGATTCTGATACACTCTGAAAACCCAATTCACAACTGGCAGGATCCTGATACACTGTGAAAACCCCATACAATACTGGCAGGAACCTGATACACTGTGAAAACCCCATACACACCTGGCAGGATCCTGATACACTGTGAAAACCCCATTCACACCTGTCAGGATCCTGTTACAGTGTGAAAAATCCATACACACCTTGTAGGATCCTGATACACTGTGAAACCCCATACACAACTAGCAGGATCCTGATACACTGTGAACCCCCCATACACACCCGGCAGGAGCCTGTTACACTGTGAAAACCCCATACACACCTGGCAGGTTCCTGATGCACGGTGGAACCCCATTCACATCTGTCAGGATCCTGATGCACAGTGAAACCCCATTCACATCTGGCAGGATCCTGATACACTGTGAAACCCCATACACACCTGGCAGGATCCTGATACACTGTGAAACCCCATACACACCTGGCAGGATCCTGATACACTGTGAAAACCCCGTACATAGCTGGCAGGACACTGATACACTGTGTTCACCCCATACCCTCCTGGCAGGAACCTGATACATTGTGAAAACCCCGTACATAGCTGGCAGGGCACTGATACACTGTGAAAACCCCATACACTCCTGGCAGGCTCCTGATACACTGTGAAACCCCATACACACCTGGCAGTATCCTGATCCACTGTGAAACCCCAGACACACCTGGCAGGATCCTGATCCACTGTGAAACCCCCACCACACATCTGGCAGGATACTGATCCACTGTGAAAACCCAATACACACCTGGCAGGATGCTGATAAACTGTGAAACCCACATACACACCTGGCAGAATCCTGATACATTGTGAAACCAACATACACACCTGGCAGGATCCTAACAAACTGTGAAACCCCATGCACACGTGGTAGCATCCTGATACACTGTGAAAACACCATACACACCTGGCAGGAACCTGAACCACTCTGAAAACCCCATACACACCTGGCAGGATCCTGAACCACTCTGAAAACCCCATACACACCTGGCAGGATCCTGATCCACTGTGAAAACCCCATACACACCTGGCAGGAAACTGAACCACTGTGAAAACCCCATACACACCTGGCAGGATGCTGATCCACTGTGAAAACCCCATACACACCTGGCAGGATCCTGATCCACTGTGAAAACCCCATACACACCTGGCAGGATGCTGATAAACTCTGAAACCCCCAGATACACCTGGCAGGATGCTGGTAAACTGTGAAACCCCCATACACACCTGGCAGGATCCTGATAACGTCTGAAAACCCCGTACAAACCTGGCAGATTCCTGATGCACAGTGAAACCCCAATCACATCTGGCAGGATCCTGATGCACAGTGAAACCCCATTCACATCTGGCAGGATACTGATACACTGTGAAACCCCCATACACACCTGGCAGGATCCTGATCCACTGTGAAAACTCCATACATACCTGGCAGGACGCTGATAAACTGTGAAAATCCCATACACACCGGGCAGGACACTGATACGCTGTGAAAACCCCATGCACTCCTGGCAGGAACCTGATACACTGTGAAAACCCCATACACACCTGGCAGGACCCTGATACACTGTGAAAACCCCATACAGTCCTGGCAGGATCCTGATCCAGTGTGAAACCCCATACACACCTGGCAGTATCCTGATCCACTGTGAAACCACATATTCACCTGGCAGATCCTGATACACTGTGAAAACCCCATATACAACTGGCAGGATCCTGATCCACTGTGAAAACACCAAACGCATCTGGCAGGATCCTGATACACTGTCAAACCCCAGACACATCTGGCAGGATCCTGATGCACTGTGAAATCCCCATACACATCTTTCAGGGCCCTGATACACTGTGAAATCCCCATATGCACCTGGCAGGATCCTGATCCACTGTGAAACCCCCATACACAGCTGGCAGGGTCTTGATACACTGTGAAACCCCATACACACCTGGCAGGATCCTGATACACTGTGAAAAGCCCATACACAAGTGGCAGGAGTCTGATACACTGTGAATCCCCTTACACACCTGGCAGGATCCTGATACACTGTGAAAACCCCATACACACCTGGCAGGACCCTGATACACTGTGAATGCTCATGCACACCTGGCAGGATCCTGATACACTGTGAAACCCCCATACACAACTGGCAGGATCCTGATCCACTGTGAAAACCCCAAACACATCTGGCAGGATCCTGATGCACTGTGAATTCCCTTGCACACCTGGCAGGACCCTGATACACTGTGAATGCCCATGCGCACCTGGCAGGATCCTGATACACTGTGAAAAACCCATACACACCTGGCAGGACCCTGATATACTGTGAAAACCCCATACACACCTGTAAGGAAACTGATACACGGTGAAACCGCAGACACACCAGGCAGGATCCCGATACACTGTGAAAACACCTTACACACCTGGCAGGACCCTGATACACTGTGAAAACCTCATACACACCTGGCAGGATCCTGATACACTTGTGAAAACCCCACACACACCTGGAAGGACCCTGATACACTGTGAAAACCCCATACACACCTGGCAGGATACTGATACACTGGGAAAACCCCATACACACCTGGCGGGACGCTGATACACTGTGCAAACCTCATACACACCTGGGAGGATCCTGATACACTCAGAAAACCCCATTCACACCTGGCAGGATCCTGATACACTGTGAAAACCCTATACGCACCTGGCAGGACCCTGATACACTGTGAAAACCCCATACACAACTGGCATGATCCTGATACACTGTGAAAACCCCATACACAACTGGCAGGACCCTGATACACTGAAAACCCCATTCACACCTGGCAGGATCCTGTTACACTGTGAAAAACCCAAACACACCTGGCAGGACACTGATACACTGTGAAAACCCCATACACACCTGGCAGGATCCTGATGCTCTGTGAAACCCTCAAACACACCTGGTAGGATCCTGATACACTGTGAAAACCCCATACACACCTAGCGGGACACTGATACACTGTGAAAACCCCATACACACCTGGCAGGAACCTGATACACTGTGCAAACCCCATACACACCTGGCAGGAACCTGATAAACTGTGGAACCCCATCCACACCTCACAGGACCCTGATACACTGTGAAAACCCCGTACACAACTGTCTGGTCCTGATACAGTGTGAAACCCCAAACACACCTGGCAGGATCCTGATACACTGTGAAAACCCCATGCACTCCAGGCAGAATCCTGATCCACTGTGGAACGCCATACACACCTGGCAGGATCCTGATACACTGTGAAAACCACATGCACTCCTGGCAGGATCATGATCCACTGTGAAACCCCATACACACCTGGCAGGACCCTGATACACTGTCAATGTCCCATACACACCTGGCAGGATCCTGATGCACTGGGAAATCCCCACACACACCTGGCAGGACCCTGATACTCTATGAAAACCCCATCCATACCTGGCAGGATCGTGTTACACTATGAAACCCCCATACACACCTGGCAGTATCCCGATACACTGTGAAAACCCCATACACACCTGTCAGGATCCTGATACACTATGAAAACCCCATACACACCTGGGAGGATCCTGATCCACTGTGAAACCCCATACACATCTGGCTGGATCCTGATACACTGTGAAAATTCAAACACACCTGGAAGGATCCTGACACACTGTGAAAACCTCATGCACACCTGGCAGGATCCTAATGCACTCTGAAACCCCATACACTTCTGGCAGAATTCTGATACACAGTGCAACCCCCATACACATCTGGAAGGATCCAGATGCAATGTGAAATCCCCATACACATCTGGCAGGATCCTGATGCACTGTGAAATCCCCATACACACCTGGCAGGACCCTGATACACTGTGCAACCAACATACACACCTGGCAGGATCCTGTTACACGATGAAACCCCCATACACACCTGGCAGGATCCCGATACACTGTGAAAACCCCATACACATCTGTCAGGATCCTGATAAACTATGAAAACCCCATACACACCTGGCAGGTTCCTGGTCCACTGTGAAACCCCATACACATCCAGCAGGAACCTGATACACTGTGAAAACCCCATACACACCTGACAGCACCCTGATACACTGTGAAAACCCCAAACACTCCTGGCAGGATCCTGATCCAGTGTGAAACCCCATACACACCTGGCAGTATCCTGATCCACTGTGAAACCACATATTCAACTGGCAGATCCTGATACACTGTGAAAACCCCAAACACAACTGGCAGGATCCTGATCCACTGTGACACCCCCATACACATCTGGCAGGATCCTGATACACTGTGAAACCCCATACACATCTGGCAGGATCCTGATACACTGTGAAACCCCAGACACATCTGGCAGGATCCTGATGCACTGTGAAAGCCCCATACACACCTTGCTGGGCCCTGATACACTGTGAAATCCCCATATGCACCTGGCAGGATCCTGATCCACTGTGAAACCCCCATACACACCTGGCAGGATCTTGATACACTGTGAAACCCCAGACACACCTGGCAGGATCTTGAAACACTGTGAAAACCCCAGACACACTTGGCAGGACTCTGATACACTGTGAATCCCCTTACACACCTGGCAGGATCCTGATACACGGTGAAAACACCATACACACCTGGCAGGACCCTGATACACTACGAATGCCCATACACACCTGGCAGGATCCTGAAACACTGTGAAAACCCCATAGACACCTGGCAGGACCCTGATACACTGTGAATCCCCGTACACACCTGGCATGATCCTGATACACTGTGAAAACCCCATACACACCTGGCAGGACCCTGATACACTGTGAATGCCCATGCACACCTGGCAGGATCCTGATACACTGTGCAACCCCCATACACAACTGGCAGGATCCTGATCCACTGTGAAAACCCCAAACACATCTGGCAGGATCCTGATACACTGTGAAACCCCAGACACATCTGGCAGGATCTTGATGCACTGTGAAATCCCCATACACACCTTTCAGGGCCCTGATACACTGTGAAATCCCCATATGCACCTGGCAGGATCCTGATCCACTGTGAAACCCCCATACACAGCTGGCAGGGTCTTGATACACTGTGAAACCCCATATACACCTGGCAGGATCCTGATACACTGTGAAAAGCCCATACACAAGTGGCAGGACTCTGATACACTGTGAATCCCCTTACACACCTGGCAGGATCCTGATACACTGTGAAAACCCCATACACACCTGGCAGGACCCTGATACACTGTGAATGCCCATGCACACCTGGCAGGATCCTGATACACTGTGAAAAACCCATACACACCTGGCAGGAACCTGATACACTGTGAAAATCCCATACACACCTGTAAGGACCCTGATACACGGTGAAACCGCATACACACCAGGCAGGATCCCGATACACTGTGAAAACACCATACACACCTGGCAGGACCCTGATACACTGTGAAAACCCCATACACACCTGGCAGGATCCTGATACACTTGTGAAACCCCATACACACCTGGAAGGACCCTGATACACTGTGAAAACCCCATACACACCTGGCAGGATACTGATACACTGGGAAAACCCCATACACACCTGGCGGGACACTGATACACTGTGTAAACCACATACACACCTGGGAGGATCCTGATGCACTCAGAAAACCCCATTCACACCTGGCAGGATCCTCATACACTGAGAAAACCCTAGACACACCTGGCAGGACCCTGATACACTGTGAAAACCCCATACACAACTGTCATGATCCTGATACACTGTGAAAACCCCATACACAACTGGCAGGACCCTGATACACTGTGAAAAACCCATTCACACCTGGCAGGATCCTGTTACACTGTGAAAATCCCAAACACACCTGGCAGGACCCTGATACACTGTGAAAACCCCATACACACCTGGCAGGATCCTGATGCTCTGTGAAACCCTCATACACACCTGGTAGGATTCTGATACACTGTGAAAACCCCATACACACCTGGCAGGACCCTGATACACTGTGAAAACCCCATACACACCTGGCAGGAACCTGATGAACTGTGAAACCCCATCCACACCTCACAGGACCCTGATAGACTGTGAAAACCCCGTACACAACTGTCTGGTCCTGATACAGTGTGAAACCCCATACACACCTGGCAGGATCCTGATACACTGTGAAAACCCCATGCACTCCAGGCAGAATCCTGATCCACTGTGGAATGCCATACATACCTGGCAGGATCCTGATACACTGTGAAAACCACATGCACTCCTGGCAGGATCATGATCCACTGTGAAACACCATACACACCTGGCAGGACCCTGATACACTGTCAATGCCCCATATACACCTGGCAGGATCGTGTTACACTATGAAACCCCCATACACACCTGGCAGGATCCCGATACACTGTGAAAACCCCATACACACCTGTCAGGATCCTGATACACTATGAAAACCCCATACACACCTGGCAGGATCCTGATCCACTGTGAAACCCCATACACATCTGGCTGGATCCTGATACACTGTGAAAATTCAAACACACCTGGAAGGATCCTGATACACTGTGAAAACCCAATGCACACCTGGCAGGATCCTAATGCACTCTGAAACCCCATAGACTTCTGGCAGGATTCTGATACACTGTGCAACCCCCATACACATCTGGAAGGATCCAGATGCAATGTGAAATCCCCATATACATCTGGCAGGATCCTGATGCACTGTGAAATCCCCATACACACCTGGCAGGACCCTGATACACTGTGAAACCAACATACACACCTGGCAGGAACCTGTTACACGATGAAACCCCCATACACACCTGGCAGGATCCCGATACACTGTGAAAACCCCATACACATCTGTCAGGATCCTGATAAACTATGAAAACCCCATACACACCTGGCAGGATCCTGGTCCACTGTGAAACCCCATACACATCTAGCAGGAACCTGATGCACTGTGAAAACCCCATACACACCTGGCAGCACCCTGATACACTGTGAAAACCCCATACACTCCTGGCAGGATCCTGATCCAGTGTGAAACCCCATACACACCTGGCAGTATCCCGATCCACTGTGAAAGCACATATTCAACTGGCAGATCCTGATACACTGTGAAAACCCCAAACACAACTGGCAGGATCCTGATCCACTGTGAAACCCCCATACACATCTGGCAGGATCCTGATACACTGTGAAACCCCATACACATCTGGCAGGATCCTGATACACTGTGAAACCCCATACACTCGTGGCAGGATCCTGATACACTGTGAAAACCCCATGCCCACCTGGCAGGACCCTGATACACTGTGAATCCCCGTACACACCTGGCATGATCCTGATACACTGTGAAAACCCCATGCACATCTGTAAGGACCCTGATACACTGTGAAACCGCTTACACAACAGGCAGGATCCCGATACACTGTGAAGACACCATACACACCTGGCAGGAACCTGATACACTGTGAAAACCCCATGCACACCTGGCAGGATCCTGATACACTGTGACAACCCCATGCACACCTGGCAGGATCCTGATACACTGTGAAACCCCATACACACCTGGCAGGATCCCGATACACTGTCAATGCCCCATACACACCTGGCAGGATCGTGTTACACTATGAAACCCCCATACACACCTGGCAGGATCCCGATACACTGTGAAAACCCCATACACACCTGTCAGGATCCTGATACACTATGAAAACCCCATACACACCTGGCAGGATCCTGATCCACTGTGAAACCCCATACACATCTGGCTGGATCCTGATACACTGTGAAAATTCAAACACACCTGGAAGGATCCTGATACACTGTGAAAACCCAATGCACACCTGGCAGGATCCTAATGCACTCTGAAACCCCATACACTTCTGGCAGGATTCTGATACACTGTGCAACCCCCATACACATCTGAAAGGATCCAGATGCAATGTGAAATCCCCATATACATCTGGCAGGATCCTGATGCACTGTGAAATCCCCATACACACCTGGCAGGACCCTGATACACTGTGAAACCAACATACACACCTGGCAGGAACCTGTTACACGATGAAACCCCCATACACACCTGGCAGGATCCCGATACACTGTGAAAACCCCATACACATCTGTCAGGATCCTGATAAACTATGAAAACCCCATACACACCTGGCAGGATCCTGGTCCACTGTGAAACCCCATACACATCTAGCAGGAACCTGATGCACTGTGAAAACCCCATACACACCTGGCAGCACCCTGATACACTGTGAAAACCCCATACACTCCTGGCAGGATCCTGATCCAGTGTGAAACCCCATACACACCTGGCAGTATCCCGATCCACTGTGAAAGCACATATTCAACTGGCAGATCCTGATACACTGTGAAAACCCCAAACACAACTGGCAGGATCCTGATCCACTGTGAAACCCCCATACACATCTGGCAGGATCCTGATACACTGTGAAACCCCATACACATCTGGCAGGATCCTGATACACTGTGAAACCCCATACACACGTGGCAGGATCCTGATACACTGTGAAAACCCCATGCCCACCTGGCAGGACCCTGATACACTGTTAAGCCCCGTACACACCTGGCATGATCCTGATACACTGTGAAAACCCCATGCACATCTGTAAGGACCCTGATACACTGTGAAACCGCTTACACAACAGGCAGGATACCGATACACTGTGAAGACACCATACACACCTGGCAGGAACCTGATACACTGTGAAAACCCCATGCACACCTGGCAGGATCCTGATACACTGTGACAACCCCATGCACACCTGGCAGGATCCTGATACACTGTGAAACCCCATACACACCTGGCAGGATCCCGATACAATGTGAAAACACCATACACACCTGGCAGGACCCTGATACACTGTGAAAACCCCAAACACACCTGTCAGGATCCTGATACACTATGAAAACCCCATACACACCTGGCAGGATCCTGATCCACTGTGAAACCCCATACACATCTGGCTGGATCCTGATACACTGTGAAAATTCAAACACACCTGGAAGGATCCTGATACACTGTGAAAACCCAATGCACACCTGGCAGGATCCTAATGCACTCTGAAACCCCATACACTTCTGGCAGGATTCTGATACACTGTGCAACCCCCATACACATCTGGAAGGATCCAGATGCAATGTGAAATCCCCATATACATCTGGCAGGATCCTGATGCACTGTGAAATCCCCATACACACCTGGCAGGACCCTGATACACTGTGAAACCAACATACACACCTGGCAGGAACCTGTTACACGATGAAACCCCCATACACACCTGGCAGGATCCCGATACACTGTGAAAACCCCATACACATCTGTCAGGATCCTGATAAACTATGAAAACCCCATACACACCTGGCAGGATCCTGGTCCACTGTGAAACCCCATACACATCTAGCAGGAACCTGATGCACTGTGAAAACCCCATACACACCTGGCAGCACCCTGATACACTGTGAAAACCCCATACACTCCTGGCAGGATCCTGATCCAGTGTGAAACCCCATACACACCTGGCAGTATCCCGATCCACTGTGAAAGCACATATTCAACTGGCAGATCCTGATACACTGTGAAAACCCCAAACACAACTGGCAGGATCCTGATCCACTGTGAAACCCCCATACACATCTGGCAGGATCCTGATACACTGTGAAACCCCATACACATCTGGCAGGATCCTGATACACTGTGAAACCCCATACACACGTGGCAGGATCCTGATACACTGTGAAAACCCCATGCCCACCTGGCAGGACCCTGATACACTGTGAATCCCCGTACACACCTGGCATGATCCTGATACACTGTGAAAACCCCATGCACATCTGTAAGGACCCTGATACACTGTGAAACCGCTTACACAACAGGCAGGATCCCGATACACTGTGAAGACACCATACACACCTGGCAGGAACCTGATACACTGTGAAAACCCCATGCACACCTGGCAGGATCCTGATACACTGTGACAACCCCATGCACACCTGGCAGGATCCTGATACACTGTGAAACCCCATACACACCTGGCAGGATCCCGATACAATGTGAAAACACCATACACACCTGGCAGGACCCTGATACACTGTGAAAACCCCAAACACACGTGGCAGGATCCTGATACACTTGTGAAAACCCCATACACACCTGGCAGGACCCTGATACACTGTGAAAACCCCATACACACCTGGCAGGAACCTGATGAACTGTGAAACCCCATCCACACCTCACAGGACCCTGATAGACTGTGAAAACCCCGTACACAACTGTCTGGTCCTGATACAGTGTGAAACCCCATACACACCTGGCAGGATCCTGATACACTGTGAAAACCCCATGCACTCCAGGCAGAATCCTGATCCACTGTGGAATGCCATACATACCTGGCAGGATCCTGATACACTGTGAAAACCACATGCACTCCTGGCAGGATCATGATCCACTGTGAAACACCATACACACCTGGCAGGACCCTGATACACTGTCAATGCCCCATACACACCTGGCAGGATCGTGTTACACTATGAAACCCCCATACACACCTGGCAGGATCCCGATACACTGTGAAAACCCCATACACACCTGTCAGGATCCTGATACACTATGAAAACCCCATACACACCTGGCAGGATCCTGATCCACTGTGAAACCCCATACACATCTGGCTGGATCCTGATACACTGTGAAAATTCAAACACACCTGGAAGGATCCTGATACACTGTGAAAACCCAATGCACACCTGGCAGGATCCTAATGCACTCTGAAACCCCATACACTTCTGGCAGGATTCTGATACACTGTGCAACCCCCATACACATCTGGAAGGATCCAGATGCAATGTGAAATCCCCATATACATCTGGCAGGATCCTGATGCACTGTGAAATCCCCATACACACCTGGCAGGACCCTGATACACTGTGAAACCAACATACACACCTGGCAGGAACCTGTTACACGATGAAACCCCCATACACACCTGGCAGGATCCCGATACACTGTGAAAACCCCATACACATCTGTCAGGATCCTGATAAACTATGAAAACCCCATACACACCTGGCAGGATCCTGGTCCACTGTGAAACCCCATACACATCTAGCAGGAACCTGATGCACTGTGAAAACCCCATACACACCTGGCAGCACCCTGATACACTGTGAAAACCCCATACACTCCTGGCAGGATCCTGATCCAGTGTGAAACCCCATACACACCTGGCAGTATCCCGATCCACTGTGAAAGCACATATTCAACTGGCAGATCCTGATACACTGTGAAAACCCCAAACACAACTGGCAGGATCCTGATCCACTGTGAAACCCCCATACACATCTGGCAGGATCCTGATACACTGTGAAACCCCATACACATCTGGCAGGATCCTGATACACTGTGAAACCCCATACACACGTGGCAGGATCCTGATACACTGTGAAAACCCCATGGCCACCTGGCAGGACCCTGATACACTGTGAATCCCCGTACACACCTGGCATGATCCTGATACACTGTGAAAACCCCATGCACATCTGTAAGGACCCTGATACACTGTGAAACCGCTTACACAACAGGCAGGATACCGATACACTGTGAAGACACCATACACACCTGGCAGGAACCTGATACACTGTGAAAACCCCATGCACACCTGGCAGGATCCTGATACACTGTGACAACCCCATGCACACCTGGCAGGATCCTGATACACTGTGAAACCCCATACACACCTGGCAGGATCCCGATACAATGTGAAAACACCATACACACCTGGCAGGACCCTGATACACTGTGAAAACCCCAAACACACGTGGCAGGATCCTGATACACTTGTGAAAACCCCATACACACCTGGCAGGACCCTGATACACTGTGAAAACCCCATACACATCTGGTAGGATCCTGATACACTGGGAAAACCACATACACACCTGGCGGGACCCTGATAAACTGTGGAAAGCCCACACACATCTGGCAGGATTCTGATACTCTCTGAAAACCCAATTCACAACTGGCAGGATCCTGATACACTGTGAAAACCCCATACAATACTGGCAGGAACCTGATACACTGTGAAAACCCCATACACACCTAGCAGGATCCTGAAACACTGTGAAAACCTCATGCACACCAGGCAGGACCCTGATACACTGTGAAAACCCCATTCACACCTGGCAGGATCCTGTTACAGTGTGAAAAATCCATACACACCTGGCAGGACACTGATACACTGTGAAATCCCCATACACACCTGGCAGGATCCTGATGCACTGTGAAACCCTCATACACACCTTGTAGGATCCTGATACACTGTGAAACCCCATACACAACTAGCAGGATCCTGATACATTGTGAACCCCCCATACACACCCGGCAGGAGCCTGTTACACTGTGAAAACCCCATACACACCTGGCAGGTTCCTGATGCACGGTGGAACCCCATTCACATCTGTCAGGATCCTGATGCACAGTGAAACCCCATTCACATCTGGCAGGATCCTGATACACTGTGAAACCCCATACACACCTGGCAGGATCCGGATACACTGTGAAACCCCATACACACCTGGCAGGATCCTGATACACTGTGAAAACCCCGTACATAGCTGGCAGGACACTGATACACTGTGTTCACCCCATACCCTCCTGGCAGGAACCTGATACACTGTGAAAACCCCGTACATCGCTGGCAGGACACTGATACACTGTGAAAACCCCATACACTCCTGGCAGGATCCTGATACACTGTGAAACCCCATACACACCTGGCAGTATCCTGATCCACTGTGAAACCCCAGACACACCTGGCAGGATCCTGATATGCTGTGAAAACCCCATACACAACTGGCAGGATCCTGATCCACTGTGAAACCCCCACCACACATCTGGCAGGATACTGATCCACTGTGAAAACCCCATACACACCTGGCAGGATGCTGATAAACTGTGAAACCCACATACACACCTGGCAGGATCCTGATACACTGTGAAACCAACATACACACCTGGCAGGATCCTAATAAACTGTGAAACCCCATGCACACGTGGTAGCATCCTGATACACTGTGAAAACACCATACACACCTGGCAGGAACCTGAACCACTCTGAAAACCCCATACACACCTGGCAGGATCCTGATCCACTGTGAAAACCCCATACACACCTGGCAGGAACCTGAACCACTCTGAAAACCCCATACACACCTGGCAGAATCCTGATCCACTGTGAAAACCCCATACACACCTGGCAGGATCCTGATCCACTGTGAAAACCCCATACACACCTGGCAGGATGCTGATAAACTGTGAAACCCCCAGATACACCTGGCAGGACGCTCATAAACAGTGAAAACCCCATACACACCTGGCAGGATCCTGATAACGTCTGAAAACCCCATACAAACCTGGCAGGATACTGATACACTGTGAGAACCCCATACACACCCGGCAGGAGCCTGATACACTGTGAAAACCCCGTACAAACCTGGCAGATTCCTGATGCACAGTGAAACCCCATTCACATCTGACAGGATACTGATACACTGTGAAACCCCCATACACACCTGGCAGGATCCTGATCCACTGTGAAAACTCCATACATACCTGGCAGGACGCTGATAAACTGTGAAAATCCCATACACACCGGGCAGGAACCTGATACACTGTGAAACCCCCATACACAACTGGCAGGATCCTGATCCACTGTGAAAACCCCAAACACATCTGGCAGGATCCTGATACACTGTGAAACCCCATACACATCTGGCAGGATCCTGATACACTGTCAAACCCCAGACACATCTGGCAGGATCCTGATGCACTGTGAAATCCCCATACACATCTTTCAGGGCCCTGATACACTGTGAAATCCCCATATGCACCTGGCAGGATCCTGATCCACTGTGAAACCCCCATACACAGCTGGCAGGGTCTTGATACACAGTGAAACCCCATACACACCTGGCAGGATCCTGATACACTGTGAAAAGCCCATACACAGGTGCCAGGACTCTGATACACTGTGAATCCCCTTACACACCTGGCAGGATCCTGATACACTGTGAAAACCCCATACACACCTGGCAGGACCCTGATACACTGTGAATGCCCATGCACACCTGGCAGGACCCTGATACACTGTGAAACCCCCATACACAACTGACAGGATCCTGATCCACTGTGAAAACCCCAAACACATCTGGCAGGATCCTGATACACTGTGAATCCCCTTACACACCTGGCAGGACCCTGATACACTGTGAATGCCCATGCACACCTGGCAGGATCCTGATACACTGTGAAAAACCCATACACACCTGGCAGGACCCTGATACACTGTGAAAACCCCATACACACCTGTAAGGAAACTGATACACGGTGAAACCGCAGACACACCAGGCAGGATCCCGATACACTGTGAAAACACCATACACAACTGGCAGGTCCCTGATACACTGTGAAAACCCCATACACACCTGGCAGGATCCTGATACACTTGTGAAAACCCCATACACACCTGGAAGGACCCTGATACACTGTGAAAATCCCATACACACCTGGCAGGATACTGATACACTGGGAAAACCCCATACACTCCTGGCGGGACCCTGATACACTGTATAAACCTCATACACACCTGGGAGGATCCTGATACACTCAGAAAACCCCATTCACACCTGGCAGGATCCTGAAACACTGTGAAAACCCTATACGCACCTGGCAGGACCCTGATACACTGTGAAAACCCCATACACAACTGGCATGATCCTGATACACTGTGAAAACCCCATACACAACTGGCAGGACCCTGATACACTGTGAAAACCCCATTCACACCTGGCAGGATCCTGTTACACTGTGAAAAACCCAAACACACCTGGCAGGACACTGATACACTGTGCAAACCCCATACACACCTGGCAGGATCCTGATGCTCTGTGAAACCCTCATACACACCTGGTAGGATCCTGATACACTGTGAAAACCCCATACACACCTGGCAGGACACTGATACACTGTGAAAACCCCATACACACCTGGCAGGAACCTGATACACTGTGCAAACCCCATACACACCTGGCAGGAACCTGATAAACTGTGAAACCCCATCCACACCTCACAGGACCCTGATACACTATGAAAACCCCGTACACAACTGTCTGGTCCTGATACAGTGTGAAACCCCATACACACCTGGCAGGATCCTGATACACTGTGAAAACCCCATGCACTCCAGGCAGAATCCTGATCCACTGTGGAACGCCATACACACCTGGCAGGATCCTGATATACTGTGAAAACCACATGCACTCCTGGCAGGATCATGATCCACTGTGAAACCCCATACACACGTGGCAGGACCCTGATACACTGTCAATGCCCCATACACACCTGGCAGGATCCTGATGCACTGGGAAATCCCCACACACACCTGGCAGGACCCTGATACTCTATGAAAACCCCATACATACCTGGCAGGATCGTGTTACACTATGAAACCCCCATACACACCTGGCAGGATCCCGATACACTGTGAAAACCCCATACACACCTGTCAGGATCCTGATACACTATGAAAACCCCATACACACCTGGCAGGATCCTGATCCACTGTGAAACCCCATACACATCTGGCTGGATCCTGATACACTGTGAAAATTCAAACACACCTGGAAGGATCCTGACACACTGTGAAAACCTAATGCACACCTGGCAGGATCCTAATGCACTCTGAAACCCCATACACTTCTGGCAGGATTCTGATACACTGTGCAACCCCCATACACATCTGGAAGAATCCAGATGCACTGTGAAATCCCCATACACACCTGGCAGGACCCTGATACACTGTGAAACCAACATACACACCTGGCAGGATCCTGTTACACGATGAAACCCCCATACACACCTGGCAGGATCCCGATACATTGTGAAAACCCCATACACATCTGTCAGGATCCTGATAAACTATGAAAACCCCATACACACCTAGCAGGATCCTGGTCCACTGTGAAACCCCATACACATCCAGCAGGAACCTGATACACTGTGAAAACCCCATACACACCTGGCAGCACCCTGATACACTGTGAAAACCCCAAACACTCCTGGCAGGATCCTGATGCAGTGTGAAACCCCATACACACCTGGCAGTATCCTGATCCACTGTGAAACCACATATTCAACTGGCAGATCCTGATACACTGTGAAAACCCCAAACACAACTGGCAGGATCCTGATCCACTGTGACACCCCCATACACATCTGGCAGGATCCTGATACACTGTGAAACCCCATACACATCTGGCAGGATCCTGATACACTGTGAAACCCCAGACACATCTGGCAGGATACTGATGCACTGTGAAAGCCCCATACACACCTTGCTGGGCCCTGATACACTGTGAAATACCCATATGCACCTGGCAGGATCCTGATCCACTGTGAAACCCCCATACACACCTGGCAGGATCTTGATACACTGTGAAACCCCAGACACACCTGGCAGGATCTTGATACACTGTGAAAACCCCATACACACTTGGCAGGACTCTGATACACTGTGAATCCCCTTACACACCTGGCAGGATCCTGATACACTGTGAAAACACCATACACACCTGGCAGGACCCTGATACACTACGAATGCCCATACACACCTGGCAGGATCCTGAAACACTGTGAAAACCCCATAGACACCTGGCAGGACCCTGATACACTGTGAATCCCCGTACACACCTGGCATGATCCTGATACACTGTGAAAACCCCATACACTCCTGTAAGGACCCTGATACACTGTGAAACCGCATACACTCCAGGCAGGATCACGATACACTGCGAAAATACCATACACACCTGGCAGGACCCTAATACACTGTGAAAACCCCATACACAGCTGGCAGGATCCTGATACATTTGTGAAAACCCCATACACACCTGGCCGGACCCTGAGACTCTCTGAAAACCCCATACACACCTGGCAGGGTCCTGATACACTGTGAAAACCCCATACACACCCGAAAGGACCCTGATACACTGTAAAACCCCATACACACCTGGCATGATCCCGATACACTGTGAAAACCCCATACACACCTGGCAGGACCCTGATACACTGTGAAAACACGATACACACCTGGCAGGATCCTGATACACTTGTGAAAACCCCATAAACACCTGGCAGGACCCTGATACACTGTGAAAACCCCAAACACATCTGGCAGGATCCTGATACACTGGGATAACCTCATACACACCTGGCGGGACACTGATACACTGTGTAAACCTCATACACACCTGGGAGGATCCTGATACACTCTGAAACCCCCATTCACACCTGGCAGGATCCTGATACACTGTGAAAACCGCATACACACCTTGCAGGACCCTGATACACTGTGAAATCCCCATACACAACTGGAAGGATTCTGATACACTGTGAAAACCCCATACACACCTGGCAGGAACCTGATACAGTGCGAAAACCCCATACACACCTGGCAGGATCCTGTTGCACTGTGAAATCCCATACACACCTGGCAGGACCCTGATACACTGTGAAAACCCCATACACACCTGGCAGGATCCTGATGCTCTGTGAAACCCTCATACACACCTGGTAGGAAACTGATACACTGTGAAAACCCCATACACACCTGTAAGGACCCTGATGCACTGAGAAAACCCCATACACACCTGGCAGCATCCTGATACACTGTGAAACCCCATACACACCTGGCAGGATCCTGATACACTGTGAAAACCCCGTACACACCTGTCTGGTCCTGATACACTGTGAAACCCCATACACACCTGGCAAGATCCTAATACACTGTGAAAACCCCATGCACTCCTGGCAGGATCCTGATCCACTGTGAAACGCCATACACAACTTGCAGGATCCTGATACATTTGTGAAAACGTCATACACACCTGGCCGGACCCTGAGACTCTGTGAAAACCCCATACACACCTGGCAGGGTCCTGATACACAATGAACACCCCATACACAGCTGGCAGGACCCTTATGCTCTGTGAAACCCTCATACACACCTGGTAGGAAACTGATACACTATGAAAACCCCATACACACCTGGAAGGACCCTGATGCACTGTGAAAACCCCATACACACCTGGCAGCATCCTGATACACTGTGAAACCCCATACACACCTGGCAGGATCCTGATACACTGTGAAAACCCCGTACACACCTGTCTGGTCCTGATACACTGTGAAACCCCATACACACCTGGCAGGATCCTAATACTCTGTGAAAACCCCATGCACTCCAGGCAGGATCCTGATCCACTGTGAAACGCTATACACAACTTGCAGGATCCTGATACACTGCAAAACCCCATACACACCTGGCAGAATCCCGAAACACTGTGAAACCCCCATACACACCTGGCAAGACACTGATACACTGATAAAACCCCATACACACCTGGCTGGATACTGATACATTTGTGAAAACCCCAGACACACCTGGCAGGATCCTGATACACTGGGAAAACCCCATACACACCTGGCGGGACCCTGATACACTGTGTAAACCTCATACACTCCTGGGAGGATCCTGATACACTCTGAAAACCCCATTCACACCTGGCAGGATCCTGATACACTGTGAAAACCCCATACACACCTGGCAGGACCCTGATACACTGTGAAATCCCCACACACAACTGGCATGATCCTGATACACTGTGAAAACCCCATACACACCTGGCAGGTACCTGATACACTGTGAAAACCCCATACATACCTGGCAGGATCCTGTTACTCTGTGAAATCCCATACACACCTGGCAGGACCCTGATACACTGTGAAAATCCCATACACACCTGGCAGGATCCTGATGCTCTGTGAAACTCTCATGCACACCTGGTAGGAACCTGATACACCGTGAAAACCCCATACACACCTGGCAGGACCCTGATACACTGTGAAAACCCCATACACACCTGGCAGGATCCTGATACACTGTGAAACCCCATACACACCTGGCAGGATTCTGATACACTGTGAAAACCCCGTACACACCTGTCTGGTCCTGATACACTGTGAAATCCCATACACACCTGGCAGGATCCTGATACACTGTGAAAACCCCATGCACTCCAGGCAGGATCCTGATCGACTGTGAAACGCCATACGCAATGGCAGGATCCTGATACTCTGTGAAAACCACATGCACTCCTGGCTGGATCATGTTCCACTGTGATACCCCATACACACCTGGCAGGAACCTGAAGCAATGTCAATGCCCCATACACACCTGGCAGGATAATGATGCACTGGGAAATCCCCATACACACCTGGCAGGACACTGATACTCTGTGAAAACCCCATACACACCTGGCAGGATCCTGTTACACTATGAAACCCCCATACACACCTGGTAGGATCCCGATACACTCTGAAAACCCCATGCACACCTGTCAGGATCCTGATACACTATGAAAACCCCATACACACCTGGCAGGATCCTGATCCACTGTAAAACCCCATACACACCTGGCAGCATCCCGATACACTGTGAAAACCCCATACACACCTGGCAGGAGACTGATACACTGTGAAAACCCCATACACACCTGGCAGGATCCTGATACACTTGTGAAAACCCCAAACACACCTGGCAGGACCCTGATACACTGTGAAAACCCCAGACACACCTGGCAGGATCCTGATACACTGGGAAAGCCCCATACACACCTGGCGGGACCCTGAGACACTGTGTAAACCACATACACACCTGGCAGGATCCTGATACACTCTGAAAATCCCATTCACACCTGGCAGAATCCTGATACACTGTGAAAACCCCATACACACCTGGCAGGACCCTGATACACTGTGACATCCCCATACACAACTGGCAGGATCCTGATACACTGTGAAATCCCCATACACACCTGGCAGGAACCTGATACACTGTGAAAACCCCATACACACCGGGCAGGATCCTGTTACACTGTGAAATCCCATACACACCTGGCAGGACCCTGATACACTGTGAAAACCCCATACACACCTGGCAGGATCCTGATGCTCTGTGAAACCCTCATACACACCTGGTAGGAACCTGATACACTGTGAATACCCCATACACACCTGGCAGGACCCTGATACACTGTGAAAACCCCATACACACCTGGCAGGATCCTGATACACTGTGAAACCCCATACACACCTGGCAGGATCCTGATACACTGTGAAAACCCCGTACACACCTGTCTGGTCCTGATACACTGTAAAACCCCACACACACCTGGCAGGGTCCTGATACACTGTGAAAACCCCATGCACTCCAGGCAGGATCCTGATCCACTGTGAAAAGCCATACACACCTGGCAGGATCCCGAAACACTGTGAAAACCACATGCACTCCTGGCTGGATCATGATCCACTGTGAAACCCCATACACACCTGGCAGGAACCTGATACACTGTCAATGCCCCATACACACCTGGCAGGATCCTGATGCACTGGGAAATCCCCATACACACCTGGCAGGACCCTGATACTCTGTGAAAACCCCATACACACCTGACAGGATCCTGTTACACTATGAAACCCCCATACACACCTGGCAGGATCCCGATACACTGTGAAAACCCCATACACACCTGTCAGGATCCTGATACACTATGAAAACCCCATACACACCTGGCAGGATCCTGATCCACTGTGAAACCCCATACACATCTGGCAGGATCCTGATACACTGTGAAAATTGAAACACACCTGGAAGGATCCTGATACACTGTGAAAACCCAATGCACACCTGGCAGGATCCTAATACACTCAGAAACCCCATACATTCTGGCAGGATTCTGATACTCTGTGCAACCACCATACACATCTGGAAGGATCCAGGTGCAATGTGAAATCCCCAAACACATCTGGCAGGATCCTGATGCACTGTGAAAACACCACACACACGTGGCAGGATGCTGACCCAATGTGAAACCCCATACACACGTGGCAGCATCCTGATACACTGTGAAAACATCATACACACCTGGCAGGAACCTGAGCCACTGTGAAAACCCCATACACACCTGGCCGGATCCTGATCCACGGTGAAAACCCCATACACACATGGCAGGATCCTGATCCACTGTGAAAACCCTATGCACACCTGGCAGGATGCTGATAAACTGTGAAACCGCCTTGCACACCTGGCAGGATGCTGATAAATGCGAAACCCCCATACACACCTGGCAGAATCCTGATCAACACTAAAAACCCCATACACACCTGGCAGGATCCTGATATACTGTGAAAACCCATACACAACTGGCAGGATACTGATACACGGTGAAAACCCCTTACAAACCTGGCAGATTCCTGATGCACAGTGAAACCCCAATCACATCTGGCAGGATCCTGATGCACAGTGAAACCCCATTCACATCTGGCAGGATCCTGATACACTGTGAAACCCCATACACACCTGGCAGGATCCTGATACATTGTGAAACCCCATGCACACCTGGCAGAATCTTGATACACTGTGAAACCCCATACACATGTGGCAGGATCCTAAAACACTGTGAAACCCCCATACACACCTGGCAGGATCCTGATCCACTGTGAAAACTCCATACACACCTGGCAGGACGCTGATACACTGTGAAAACCCCATACACTCCTGGCAGTATCCTGATACACTGTGAAAACCCCATACACAACTGGTACGATCCTGATCCACTGTGAAACCCCCATACACACCTGGAAGGACCCTGATACACTGTGAAAACCCCATACACTCCTGGCAGGATCCTGATCAAGTGTGAAACCCCATACACACCTGGCAGTATCCTGATCCACTGTGAAACCACATACACATCTGGCAGTATCCTGATACACTGTGAAACCACATACACACCTGGCAGTATCCTGATACACTGTGAAAACCCCATACACAACTGGTACGATCCTGATCCACTGTGAAACCCCCATACACACCTGGAAGGACCCTGATACACTGTGAAAACCCCATACACTCCTGGCAGGATCCTGATCAAGTGTGAAACCCCATACACACCTGGCAGTATCCTGATCCACTGTGAAACCACATACACATCTGGCAGTATCCTGATACACTGTGAAAACCCCATACACATCTGGCAGGATCCTGATCCACTGTGAAACCCCCATACACATCTGGCAGGATGCTGATACACTGTGAAACCCCATACACACCTGGCAGGATCCTGATACACTGTGAAACCCCAGACACATCTGGCAGGATACTGATGCACTGTGAAAACCCCAAACACACCTTGCAGGGCCCTGATACACTGCGAAATCCCCATATGTACCTGGCAGGACCCTGATACACTGTGAATCCCCGTACTCAATTGGCAGAATCCTGATACACTGTGAAAACCCCATACAAACCTGGCAGGATCCTGATACACATGTGAAAACCCCATCCACACCTGACAGGACCCTGATACACTGTGAAAACCCCATACACACCTGTCAGGATCCTGATACACTGGGAACACCCCATACAAACCTGGCAGGAACCTGATACACTGTGAAAACACCATACACACCTGGCAGGATACTGATACACTTTGAAAACCCCATACACACCTGGCAGGATCCTGATACACTGTGAAAACCCCATACACACCTGGCAGGACCCTGATACACTGTGAAAACCCCATACACTCCTGGCAGGATCCTGATCCAGTGCGAAACCCCATACACACCTGGCAGTATCCTGATCCACTGTGAAACCACATACACACCTGGCAGTATCCTGATACACTGTGAAAACCCCATACACAACTGGCACGATCCTGATCCACTGTGAAACCCCCATACACACCTGGAAGGACCCTGATACACTGTGAAAACCCCATACACTCCTGGCAGGATCCTGATCAAGTGTGAAACCCCATACACACCTGGCAGTATCCTGATCCACTGTGAAACCACATACACCTCTGGCAGTATCCTGATACACTGTGAAAACCCCATACACACCTGGCAGGATCCTGATCCACTGTGAAAACTCCATACACACCTGGCAGGACGCTGATAAACTGTGAAAATCCCATACACACCTGGCAGGACCCTGATACACTGTGAAAACCCCATACACACCTGGCAGGACCCTGATACACTGTGAAAACCCCATACACTCCTGGCAGGATCCTGATCCAGTGTGAAACCCCATACACACCTGGCAGTATCCTGATCCACTGTGAAACCACATACACACCTGGCAGTATCCTGATACACTGTGAAAACCCCATACACAACTGGTACGATCCTGATCCACTGTGAAACCCCCATACACACCTGGAAGGACCCTGATACAATGTGAAATCCCCATACACTCCTGGCAGGATCCTGATCAAGTGTGAAACCCCATACACACCTGGCAGTATCCTGATCCACTGTGAAACCACATACACATCTGGCAGTATCCTGATACACTGTGAAAACCCCATACACAACTGGCAGGATCCTGATCCACTGTGAAACCCCCATACACATCTGGCAGGATGCTGATACACTGTGAAACCCCATACACACCTGGCAGGATCCTGATACACTGTGAAACCCCAGACACATCTGGCAGGATACTGATGCACTGTGAAAACCCCAAACACACCTTGCAGGGCCCTGATACACTGCGAAATCCCCATATGCACCTGGCAGGACCCTGATACACTGTGAATCCCCGTACTCAATTGGCAGAATCCTGATACACTGTGAAAACCCCATACAAACCTGGCAGGATCCTGATACACATGTGAAAACCCCATCCACACCTGGCAGGACCCTGATACACTGTGAAAACCCCATACACACCTGTCAGGATCCTGATACACTGTGAAAACACCATACACACCTGGCAGGATACTGATACACTTTGAAAACCCCATACACACCTGGCAGGATCCTGATACACTGTGAAAACCCCATACACACCTGGCAGGACCCTGATACACTGTGAAAACCCCATACACTCCTGGCAGGATCCTGATCCAGTGTGAAACCCCATACACACCTGGCAGTATCCTGATCCACTGTGAAACCACATACACACCTGGCCGGATCCTGATCCACTGTGAAAACCCCATTCACACATGGCAGGATAATGATCCACTGTGAAAACCCTATGCACACCTGGCAGGATGCTGATCAACTGTGAAACCCCCATACACAACTGGCACGATCCTGATCCACTGTGAAACCCCCATACACACCTGGAAGGACCCTGATACACTGTGAAAACCCCATACACTCCTGGCAGGATCCTGATCAAGTGTGAAACCCCATACACACCTGGCAGCATCCTGATCCACTGTGAAACCACATAAACCTCTGGCAGTATCCTGATACACTGTGAAAACCCCATACACAACTGGCAGGATCCTGATCCACTGTGAAACCCCCATACACATCTGGCAGGATGCTGATACACTGTGAAACCCCATACACACCTGGCAGGATCCTGATACACTGTGAAACCCCAGACACATCTGGCAGGATCCTGATGCACTGTGAAAACCCCAAACACACCTTGCAGGGCCCTGATACACTGTGAAATCCCCATATGCACCTGGCAGGACCCTGATACACTGTGAATCCCCGTACTCAATTGGCAGAATCCTGATACACTGTGAAAACCCCATACAAACCTGGCAGGATCCTGATAATCATGTGAAAACCCCATCCACACCTGGCAGGACCCTGATACACTGTGAAAACCCCATACACACCTGTCAGGATCCTGATACACTGGGAACACCCCATACAAATCTGGCAGGAACCTGATACACTGTGAAAACACCATACACACCTGGCAGGATACTGATACACTTTGAAAACCCCATACACACCTGGCAGGATCCTGATACACTGGGAAAACCCCATACACAACTGGCAGGATCCTGATAAATTGTGAAACCCCCATACACACCTGGCAGGATCCTGATACACTGTGAAAACCCCATACACACGTGGCAGGATCCTGATGAACTGTGAAACCCCCATACACACCAGGAAGGATCCTGATGCACTGTGAAAACCCCACACACACGTGGCAGGATCCTGAACCACTGTGAAACCCCATGCAGACCAGGCAGGATGCTGATAAACTGTGAAACCCGCATACATAACTGGCAGGATCCTGATCCACTGTGAAACCAACAGACACACCTGGCAGGATCCTGATACACTGTGAAAACCCCATACACACGTGGCAGGATCCTAATATACTGTGAAACCCCATACACACGTGGCAGCATTCTGATACACTGTGAAAACCTCATACACACCTGGCAGGAACCTGAGCCACTGTGTAAACCCCATACATACCTGGCAGGATCCTGATCCACTGTGAAAACCCCATTCACACATGGCAGGATAATGATCCACTGTGAAAACCCTATGCACACCTGGCAGGATGCTGATCAACTGTGAAACCCCCATACACACCTGGCAGGATGCTGATAAACTGTGAAACCCCCATACACACCTGGCAGAATCCTGATAAACTCTGAAAACCCCATACACACCTGGCAGGATCCTGATATACTGTGAAAACCCAGTCACAACTGGCAGGAGCCTGATACACGGTGAAAACCCCTTACAAACCTGTCAGATTCCTGATGCACAGTGAAACCCCAATCACATCTGGCAGGATCCTTATGCACAGTGAAACCCCATTCATATCTGGCAGGATCCTGATTCACTGTGAAACTCCATACACACCTGGCAGGATCCTGATACACTGTGATACCCCATACACACCTGGCAGAATCCTGATACACTGTGAAACCCCATACACACGTGGCAAGATCCTGAAACACTGTTAAACCCCCATACACACCTGGCAGGATCCTGATCCACTGTGAAAACTCCATACACACCTGGCAGGACGCTGATAAACTGTGAAAATCCCATACACACCTGGCAGGACCCTGATACACTGTGAAAACCCCATACACACCCGGCAGGACCCTGATACACTGTGAAAACCCCATACACTCCTGGCAGGATCCTGATCCAGTGTGAAACCCCATACACACCTGGCAGTATCCTGATCCACTGTGAAACCACATACACACCTGGCAGTATCCTGATACACTGTGAAAACCCCATCCACAACTGGCAGGCTCCTGATCCACTGTGAAACCCCCATACTCACCTGGAAGGACCCTGATACACTGTGAAAACCCCACACACTCCTGGCAGGATCCTGATCCAATGTGAAACCCCATACACACCTGGCAGTATCCTGATCCACTGTGAAACCACATACACACCTGGCAGTATCCTGATACACTGTGAAAATCCCATACACAACTGGCAGGATCCTGATCCACTGTGAAACCCCCATACACATCTGGCAGGATCCTGATACACTGTGAAACCCCATACACACCTGGCAGGATCCTGATACACTGTGAAACCCCAGACACATCTGGCAGGATCCTGATGCACTGTGAAAACCCCAAACACACCTTGCAGGGCCCTGATACACTGTGAAATCCCCATATGCACCTGGCAGGACCCTGATACACTGTGAATCCCCGTACTCAATTGGCAGAATCCTGATACACTGTGAAACCCCATACAAACCTGGCAGGATCCTGATACACATGTTAAAACCCCATCCACACCTGGCAGGACCCTGATACACTGTGAAAACCCCATACACACCTGTCAGGATCCTGATACACTGGGAAAACCCCATACAAACCTGGCAGGAAGCTGATACACTGTGAAAACACCATACACACCTGGAAGGATACTGATACACTTTGAAAACCCATACACACATGGCAGGATCCTGATCCACTGTGAAAACCCTCTGCACACCTGGCAGGATGCTGATAAAATGTGAAACCCCCATACACACCTGGTAGACTCCTGATAAACACTAAAAACCCCATACACACCTGGCAGGATCCTGATATACTGTGAAAACCCATACACAACTGGCAGGATACTGATACACTGTGAAACCCCCATACACACCCGGCAGGAGCCTGATACACTGTGAAAACCCCTTACAAACCTGGCAGATTCCTGATGCACAGTGAAACCCCAATCACATCTGGCAGGATCCTGATGCACAGTGAAACCCCATTCACATCTGGCAGGATCCTGATACACTGTGAAACCCCACACACACCTGGCAGAAACATGATACACTGTGAAACACCATACACACGTGGCAGGATCCTGAAACACTGTGAAACCCCCATACACACCTGGCAGGATCCTGATCCACTGTGAAAACTCCATACACACCTGGCAGGACGCTGATAAACTGTGAAAATCCCATACACATCTGGCAGGACCCTGATACACTGTGAAAACCCCATACACACCTGGCAGGACCCTGATACACTGTGAAAACCCCATACACTCCTGGCAGGATCCTGATCCAGTGTGAAACCCCATACACACCTGGCAGTATCCTGATCCACTGTGAAACCACATACACACCTGGCAGTATCCTGATACACTGTGAAAACCCCATACACAACTGGCAGGATCCTGATCCACTGTGAAACCCCCATACACACCTGGAAGGACCCTGATACACTGTGAAACCCCATACACTCCTGGCAGGATCCTGATCCAGTGTGAAACCCCATACACACCTGGCAGTATCCTGATCCACTGTGAAACCACATACACACCTGGCAGTATCCTGATACACTGTGAAAACCCCAGACACAACTGGCAGGATCCTGATCCACTGTGAAACCCCCATACACATCTGGCAGGATCCTGATACACTGTGAAACCCCATACACACCTGGCAGGATCCTGATACACTGTGAAACCCCAGACACATCTGGCAGGATCCTGTTGCACTGTGAAAAGCCCAAACACACCTTGCAGGGCCCTGATACACTGTGAATCCCCGTACTCAATTGGCAGAATCCTGATACACTGTGAAAACCCCATACAAACCTGGCAGGATCCTGATACACATGTGAAAATCCCATCCACACCTGGCAGGACCCTGATACGCTGTGAAAACCCCATACACACCTGTCAGGATCCTGATACACTGGGAACACCCCATACAAACCTGGCAGGAACCTGATACACTGTGAAAACACCATACACACCTGGCAGGATACTGATACACTGTGAAAACCCCATGCACTCCAGGCAGGATCCCGATAAATTGTGAAACCCCCATACACACCTGGCAGGATCCTGATACACTGTGAAAACCCCATACACACGTGGCAGGATCCTGATGAACTGTGAAACCCCCATACACACCAGGAAGGATCCTGATACACTGTGAAAACCCCACACACACGTGGCAGGATCCTGAAACACTGTGAAACCCCATCCAGACCAGGCAGGACGCTGATAAACTGTGAAACCCACATACATAACTGGCAGGATCCTGATACACTGTGAAACCAACATACACACCTGGCAGGATCCTGATACACTGTGAAAACCCCATACACACGTGGCAGGATCCTAATATACTGTGAAACCCCATACACACGTGGCAGCATCCTGATGCACTGTGAAAACCTCATACACACCTGGCAGGAACATGAGCCACTGTGTAAACCCCATACACACCTGGCCGGATCCTGATCCACTGTGAAAACCCCATACACTCATGGCAGGATCCTGATCCACTGTGAAAACCCTATGCACACCTGGCAGGATGCTGATAAACTGTGAAACCCCCATACACACCTGGCAGGATGCTGATAAACTGTGAAACCCCCATACACACCTGGCAGAATACTGATAAACTCTGAAAACCCCATACACACCTGGCGGGATCCTGATATACTGTGAAAACCCAGACACAACTGGCAGGATACTGATACACTGTGAAACCCCCATACACAACCGGCAGGAGCCTGATACACGGTGAAAACCCCTTACAAACCTGTCAGATTCCTGATGCACAGTGAAACCCCAATCACATCTGGCAGGATCCTGATGCACAGTGAAACCCCATTCACATCTGGCAGGATCCTGATACACTGTGAAACTCCGTACACACCTGGCAGGATCCTGATACACTGTGAAACCCCATACACACCTGGCAGAAGCCTGATACACTGTGAAACCCCATACACACGTGGCAGGATCCTGAAACAGTGTGAAACCCCCATACACACGTGGCAGGATCCTGGAACACTGTGAAACCCCCATACACACCTGGCAGGATCCTGATCCACTGTGAAAACTCCATACACACCTGGCAGGACGCTGATAAACTGTGAAAATCCCAGACACACCTGGCAGGACCCTGATACACTGTGAAAACCCCATACACACCTGGCAGGACCCTGATACACTGTGAAAACCCCATACACACCTGGCAGGATCCTGATCCAGTGTGAAACCCCATACACACCTGGCAGTATCCTGATCCACTGTGAAACCACATACACACCTGGCAGTATCCTGATGCACTGTGAAAACCCCATCCACAACTGGCAGGATCCTGATCCACTGTGAAACCCCCATACACACCTGGAAGGACCCTGATACACTGTGAAAACCCCATACACTCCTGGCAGGATCCTGATCCAGTGTGAAACCCCATACACACCTGGCAGTATCCTGATCCACTGTGAAACCACATGCACACCTGGCAGTATCCTGATACACTGTGAAAACCCCATACACAACTGGCAGGATCCTGATCCACTGTGAAACCCCCATACACATCTGGCAGGATCCTGATACACTGTGAAACCCCATACACACCTAGCAGGATCCTGATACACTGTGAAACCCCAGACACATCTGGCAGGATCCTGATGCACTGTGAAAACCCCAAACACACCTTGCAGGGCCCTGATACACTGTGAAATCCCCATATGCACCTGGCAGGACCCTGATACACTGTGAATCACCGGACTCAATTGGCAGAATCCTGATACACTGTGAAAACCCCATACAAACCTGGCAGGATCCTGATACACATGTGAAAACCCCATCCACACCTGGCAGGACCCTGATACACTGTGAAAACCCCATACACACCTGTCAGGATCCTTATACACTGGGAACACCCCATACAAACCTGGCAGGAACCTGATACACTGTGAAAACACCATACACACCTGGCAGGATACTGATACACTTTGAAAACCCCATACACACCTGGCAGGATCCTGATACACTGTGAAAACCCCATACACAACTGGCAGGATCCTGATAAATTGCGAAACCCCCATACACACCTGGCAGGATCCTGATACACTGTGAAAACCCGATACACACCAGGAAGAATCCTGATACACTGTGAAAACCCCACACACACGTGGCAAGTTCCTGAACCACTGTGAAACCCCATCCAGACCAGGCAGGATGCTGATAAACTTTGAAACCCACATACATAACTGGCAGGATTCTGATACACTCTGAAACCAACATACACACCTGGCAGGATCCTGATACACTGTGAAAACCCCATACACACCTGGCAGGATCCTGATAAATTGTGAAACCCCCATACACACCTGGCAAGATCCCGATACACTGTGAAAACCCCATACACACCAGGAAGGAGTCTGATACACAGTGAACACCCCACACACACGTGGCAGGATCCTGAACTACTGTGAAACCCCATCCAGACCAGGCAGGATCCTGACACACATGTGAAAACCCCATACACACCGGCAGGAATCTGATACACTGTGAAAACACCATACACACCTGGCAGGATACTGATGCACTTTGAAAACCCCATAAACACCTGGCAGGATCCTGATACACTGTGAAAACCCCATACACAACTGGCAGGATCCTGATAAATTGTGAAACCCCCATACACACCTGGCAGGATTCTGATACACTGTGAAAACCCCATACACACGTGGCAGGATCCTGATGAACTGTGAAACCCCCATACACACGTGGCAGGATCCTGATACACTGTGAAAACCCCACACATACCTGGCAGGATCCTGAAACACTGTGAAACCCCATCCAGACCAGGCAGGACGCTGATACACTGTGAAAACCCCATACACTCCTGGCAGGATCCTGATCCAGTGTGAAACCCCATACAAACCTGGCAGTATCCTGATCCACTGTGAAACCACATACACACCTGGCAGTATCCTGATACACTGTGAAAACCCCATCCACAACTGGCAGGATCCTGATCCACTGTGAAACCCCCAGACACACCTGGAAGGACCCTGATACACTGTGAAAACCCCATACACTCCTGGCAGGATCCTGATCCAGTGTGAAACCCCATACACACCTGGCAGTATCCTGATCCACTGTGAAACCACATACACACCTGGCAGTATCCTGATACACTGTAAAAACCCCATACACAACTGGTAGGATCCTGATCCACTGTGAAACCCCCATACACATCTGGCAGGATCCTGATACACTGTGAAACCCCATACACACCTAGCAGGATCCTGATACACTGTGAATCCCCAGACACATCTGGCAGGATCCTGATGCACTGTGAAAACCCAAACACACCTTGCAGGGCCCTGATACACAGTGAAATCCCCATATGCACCTGGCAGGACCCTGATACACTGTGAATCCCCGTACACAATTGGCAGAATCCTGATACACTGTGAAAACCCCATACAAACCTGGCAGGATCCTGATACACATGTGAAAACCCCATCCACACCTGGCAGGACCCTGATACACTGTGAAAACCCCATACACACCTGTCAGGATCCTAATACACTGGGAACACCCCATACAAACCTGGCAGGAACCTGATACACTGTGAAAACACCATACACACCTGGCAGGATACTGATACACTTTGAAAACCCCATACACACCTGGCAGGATCCTGATACACTGTGAAAACCCCATACATAACTGGCAGGATCCTGATAAATTGCGAAACCCCCATACACACCTGGCAGGATCCTGATACACTGTGAAAACCCCATACACACCAGGAAGGATCCTGATACACTGTGAAAACCCCACACACACGTGGCAGGTTCCTGAACCACTGTGAAACCCCATCCAGACCAGGCAGGATGCTGATAAACTTTGAAACCCACATACATAACTGGCAGGATCCTGATACACTCTGAAACCAACATACACACCTGGCAGGATCCTGATACACTGTGAAAACCCCATACACACCTGGCAGGATCCTGATAAATTGTGAAACCCCCATACACACCTGGCAGGATCCTGATACACTGTGAAAACCCCATGCACACCAGGAAGGATCCTGATACACAGTGAAAACCCCACACACACGTGGCAGGATCCTGAACCACTGTGAAACCCCATCCAGAACAGGCAGGATGCTGATAAACTTTGAAACCCACATACATCACTGGCAGGATCCTGATACACTGTGAAAAAAACATACACACCTGGCAGGATCCTGATACACTGTGAAAACCCCAGACACAACTGGCAGGATCCTGAAAAATTGTGAAACCCCCAAACACACCTGGCAGGATCCTGATACACTGTGAAAACCCCATACACACCAGGAAGGATCCTGATACACTGTGAAAACCCCACACACACGTGGCAGGATCCTGAACCACTGTGAAAACCGCATACAAACCTGGCAGGATCCTGACACACATGTGAAAACCCCATACACACCTGGCAGGAACCTGATACACTGTGAAAACATCATACACACCTGGCAGGATACTGATACACATGTGAAAACCCCATACACAACTGGCAGGATCCTGATCCACTGTGAAACCCCCATACACATCTGGCAGGATCCTGATGCACTGTGAAAACCCCAAACACACCTTGCAGGGCCCTGATACACTGTGAAATCCCCAAATGCACCTGGCAGCATCCTGATCCACTGTGAAACCCCCATACACACCTGGCAGGATCCTGATACACTGTAAAAACCCCACACAACTGGCAGGTCTCTGATACACTGTGAATCCCCTGACACACCTGGCATGATCCCGACACTGTGAATCCTCTTACACACCTGGCAGGATCCTGATACACTGTGAAAACCCCATACACACCTGGCAGGACCCTGATACACTGTGAATTCCCATACACACCTGGCAGGATCCTGATCCACTGTGAAAACCCCATACACACCTGGCAGGACCCTGATACACTGTGAAAACCCCATACACACCTGGCAGGATCCTGATACACTTGTGAAACCCCATACACACCTGGCAGGACACTGAGACACTGTGAAAACCCCATACACAGCTGGCAGGGTCCTGATACATTGTGAAAACCCAATACACACCTGGCAGGACCCTGATGCAATGTGAAATCCCCATACACACCTGGCGGGACCCTGATACACTGTGAAAACCCAATACACAACTGGCAGGTTCCTGTTACACTATGAAACCCCCATACACACCTGGCAGGATCCCGATACTCTGTGAAAACCCCATACACACCTGTCAGGATCCTTATACACTAAGAAAATCCCATACACTTCTGGCAGGATTCTGATACACTGTGCAACCCCCATACACATCTGGAAGGATCCAGATGCAAATGAAATCCCCATACACACCCGGCAGGAGCCTGCTACACGGTGAAAACCCCTTACAAACATGGCAGATTCCTGATGCACAGTGAAACCCCAATCACATCTGGCAGGATCCTGATGCACAGTGAAACCCCATTCACATCTGGCAGGATCCTGATACACTGTGAAAACCCATACACATCTGGCAGGATCCCGATACACTGTGAAACCCCATACACACCTGGCAGAATTCTGATACACTGTGAAACCCCATACACACGTGGCAGGATCCTGAAACACTGTGAAATCTCCATACACACCTGGCAGGACGCTGATAAACTGTGAATCCCCGTACACAATTGGCAGAATCCTGATACACTGTGAAAACCCCATACAAACCTGGCAGGATCCTGATACACATGTGAAAACCCCATACACACCTGGCAGGACCCTGATACGCTGTGAAAACCCCATGCACACCTATCAGGATCCTGATACACTGAGAACACCATACAAACCTGGCAGGAACCTGATACACTGTGAAAACCCCATACACACCTGGCAGGGTCCTGATGCACTGTGAAAACCCCATACACACGTGGCAGGATCCTGATGAACTGTGAAACCCGCATACACAGCATGAAGGATCCTGATACACTGTGAAAACCCCACACACACGTGGCAGGATCCTGAACCACTGTGAAACCCCATCCAGACCAGGCAGGATGCTGATAAACTGTGAAACACACATACATAACTGGCAGGATCCTGATACACTGTGAAACCAACATACACACCTGGCAGGAAACTGATACACTGTGAAAACCCCATACACACGTGGCAGGATCCTAATAAACTGCGAAGCCCCATACACACGTGGCAGCATCCTGATACACTGTGAAAACCTAATACACACCTGGCAGGAACCTGAGCCACTGTGAAAACCCCATACACACCTGGCCGGATCCTGATCCACTGTGAAAACCCCATACACACATGGCAGGATCCTGATCCACTGTGAAAACCCTATGCACACCTGGCAGGATGCTGATAAACTGTGAAACCCCCAAACACACCAGGCAGGATGCTGATAAACTTTGAAACCCACATACATAACTGGCAGGATCCTGATACACTGTGAAACCAACATACACACCTGGCAGGATCCTGATACACTGTGAAAACCCCAGACACAACTGGCAGGATCCTGATAAATTGTGAAACCCCCATACACACCTGGCAGGATCCTGATACACTGTGAAAACCCCATACACACCAGGAAGGATCCTGATACACTGTGAAAACCCCACACACACGTGGCAGGATCCTGAACCACTGTGAAAACCCCATACACACCTGGCAGGAACCTGATACACTGTGAAAACACCATACGCACCTGGCAGGACACTGATACACATGTGAAAACCCCATACACAACTGGTAGGATCCTGATCCACTGTGTAACCCCCATACACATCTGGCAGGATCCTGATACACTGTGAAACCCCATACACACCTGGCAGGATCCTGATACACTGTGAAACCCCAGACACATCTGGCAGGATCCTGATGCACTGTGAAAACCCCAAACACACCTTGCAGGGCCCTGATACACTGTGAAATCCCCAAATGCACCTGGCAGCATCCTGATCCACTGTGAAACCCCCATACACACCTGGCAGGATCCTGATACACTGAAAAAACCCCATACACAACTGGCAGGACTCTGATACACTGTGAATCCCCTGACACACCTGGCATGATCCTGATACACTGTGAATCCTCTTACACACCTGGCAGGATCCTGATACACTGTGAAAACCCCATACACACCTGGCAGGACCCTGATACACTGTGAATTCCCATACACACCTGGCAGGATCCTGATCCACTGTGAAAACCCCATACACACCTGGCAGGACCCTGAAACACTGTGAAAACCCCATACACACCTGGCAGGGTCCTGACACATTGTGAAAACCCGATACACACATGGCAGGACCCTGATGCAATGTGAAATCCCCATACACACCTGGCAGGACCCTGATACACTGTGAAAACCCCATACACAACTGGCAGGATCCTGTTACACTATGAAAACCCCATACACACCTGGCAGGATCCCGATACTCTGTGAAAACCCCATACACACCTGTCAGGATCCTGATACACTATGAAAACCCCATACACACCTGGCAGTATCCTGATCCGTGTGAAACCCCATACACATCTGGCAGGATCCTGATACACTGTGAAAATTCAAACACACCTGGGAGGATCATGATACACTGTGAAAACCCAGTGCACACCTGGCAGGATCCTAATACACTCCGAAACCCCATACACTTCTGGCAGGATTCTGATACACTGTGCAACCCCCATAAACATCTGGAAGGATCCAGATGCAAATGAAATCCCCATACACATCTGCCAGGATCCTGATGATCTGTGAAAACCCCATACACACGTGGCAGGATCCTGATACACTGTGAAACCCCATACACATCTGGCAGGATCCTGATGCTCTGTGAAAACCCCATACACACATGGCAGGATCCTGATACACTGTGAAACCCCAAACACATCTGACAGGATCCTGATAAACTGTGAAACCCCCATACACACCTGGCAGGATCCTGAACCAATGTGAAAACCCCATACACACCTGGCAAGAACCTAATAAACTGTGAAAACCCCATGCACACCTGGCAGAATCCTGATCCACTGTGAAAACCCATACACACCTGGCAGGATCCTGATACACTGTGAAGGCCCCATACACAACTGGCAGGATCCTGATCCACTGTGAAACCCCCATACACATCTGGCAGTATCCTGATACACTGTGAAACCCCATACACACCTGGCAGGATCTTGATTCACTGTGAAACCCCAGACACATCTGGCAGGATCCTGATGCACAGTGACACCCCATTCACATCTGGCAGGATCCTGATACACTGTGAAAACCCATACACATCTGGCAGGATCCCGATACACTGTGAAACCCCATACACACCTGGCAGAATTCTGATACACTGTGAAACCCCATACACACGTGGCAGGATCCTGAAACACAGTGAAACCCCCATACACACCTGGCAGGATCCTGATCCACTGTGAAATCTCCATACACACCTGGCAGGACGCTGATAAACTGTGAATCCCCGTACACAATTGGCAGAATCCTGATACACTGTGAAAACCCCATACAAACCTGGCAGGATCCTGATACACATGTGAAAACCCCATGCACACATGGCAGGATCCTGATTCACTGTGAAAACCCTATGCACACATGGCAGGATGCTGATAAACTGTGAAACCCCCATACACACCTGGCAGGATGCTGATAAACTGTGAAACTCCCATACACACCTGGCAGAATCCTGATAAACTCTGAAAACCCCATACACACCTGGCAGGATCCTGATATACTGTGAAAACCCATACACAACTGGCAGGATATTGATAAACTGTGAAACCCCCATACACACCCGGCAGGAAACCGATACACGTTGAAAACCCCTTACAAACCTGGCAGATTCCTGATGCACAGTAAAACCCCAATCACATCTGGCAGGATCCTGATGCACAGTGAAACCCCATTCACATCTGGCAGGATCCTGATACACTGTGAAACCCCATACACACCTGGCAGGATCCCGATACACTGTGAAACCCCACACACCTGGCAGAATCCTGATACAATGTGAAACCCCATACACACGTGGCAGGATCCTGAAACACTGTGAAATCTCCAAACACACCTGGCAGGATCCTGATCCACTGTGAAAACTCCATACACACCTGGCAGGACGCTGATAAACTGTGAAAATCCCATACACACCTGGCAGGACCCTGATACACTGTGGAAACCCCATACACACCTGGCAGGACCCTGATACACTGTGAAAACCCCATTCACTCCTGGCAGGATCCTGATCCAGTGTGAAACCCCATACACACCTGGCAGTATCCTGATCCACTGTGAAGCCACATACACACCTGGCAGTATCCTGATACACTGTGAAAACCGCATACACAACTGGCAGGATCCTGATCCACTTTGAAACCCCCATACACACCTGGAAGGACCCTGATACACTGTGAAAACCCCATTCACTCCTGGCAGGATCCTGATCCAGTGTGAAACCCCATACACATCTGGCAGGATCCTGATGCATTGTGAAACCCCATACAGACGTGGGAGGATCCAATACACTCTGAAACCCCATACACATCTGGCAGGATCCTGATGCTCTGTGAAAACCCCATACACACATGGCAGGACCCTGATACACTGTGAAACCCCAAACACATCTGACAGGATGCTGATAAACTGTGAAACCCCCATACACACCTGGCAGGATGCTGAACCACTGTGAAAACCCCATACACACCTGGCAGGGCCCTAATAAACTGTGAAAACCCCATGCACACCTGGCAGAATCCTGATCCACTGTGAAAAACCATACACACCTGGCAGGATCCTGATACACTGTGAAAACCCCATACACAACTGGCTGGATCCTGATCCAATGTGAAACCCCCGTACAAATCTGCAGTAAGCTGATACACTGTGAAACCCCATACACACCTGGCAGGATCTTGATTCACAGTGAAACCCCAGACACTCCTGGCAGGACCCTGATACACTGTGAATCCCCGTACACAATTGTCAGAATACTGATACACTGTGAAAACCCCATACAAACCTGGCAGGAAATTGATACACTGTGAAACCACCATACACACCTGGCAGGATTCTGATACACTTGTGAAAACCCGATACACACCTGGCAGGAAACTGATACACTGTGAAAACCCCATTCACACCTGGCAGGATACTGTTACACTGTGAAAAACCCATACACACCTGGCAGGACCCTGATACACTGTGAAAACCCCATACACACCTGGCCGGATCCTGATGCTCTGTGAAACCCTCATACACACCTGGTAGGATCCTGATACACTGTGAATACCCCATACACACCTGGCAGGACCCTGATACACTGTGAAAACCCCATACACACCTGGCAGGATCCTGATACACTGTGACAACCCCGTACACACCTGTCTGTTTCCTGATACACTGTGAAACCCCATACACACCTGGCAGGATCCTGATACACTGTGAAAACCCCATGCACTCCAGGCAGGATCCTGATTCAATGTGAAACGCCATACATACCTGGCAGGATCCTGATACACTGTGAAAACCACATGCACTCCTCGCAGGACCCTGATACACTCTCAATGCACCATACACACCTGGCCGGATCCTGATGCACTGTGAAATCCCCACACACACCTGGCAGGATCCTGTTACACCATGAAACCCCCATACACACCTGGCTGGATCCCGATACACCGTGAAAACCCCATACACACCTGTCAGGATCCTGATACACTATGAAAACCCCATACACACCTGGCAGAATCCTGAACCACTGTGAAACCCCATACACATCTGGCAGGATCCTGATACACTGTGACAATTCAAACACACCTGGAAGGATCCTGATACACTGTGAAAACCCAATGCACACCTGGCAGGATCCTAATACACTCTGAAACCCCATACACTTCTGGCAGGTTTGTGATACACTGTGCAACCCCCACACGTCTGGAAGGATCCAGATGCAATGTGAAATCCCCATGCACATCTTGCAGTATCCTGATGCACTGTGAAAACTCCAGACACACGTGGCAGGATCCTGATACACTGTGAAACCCCATACACATCAGGCAGGTTCCTGATGCTCTGTGAAAACCCCATACACACGTGGCAGGATCCAGATACACTGTGAAACCCCAAACACATCTGACAGGATCCTGATAAACTGTGAAACCCCCATACACACCTGGCAGGATCCTGAACCACTGTGAAAACTCCTTAGACACCTGGCAGGACACTAATAAACTGTGAAAACCCCATACACACGTGGCAGGACCCTGATACACTGTGAAAACGCCATACACTCCTGGCAGGATCCTGATACACTGTGAAAACCCCATACACTCCTGACAGGATCCTGATACACTGTGAAACCCCAAACACACCTGGCAGGATCCTGATGCTCTGTCAAAAACCCATACACACATGGCAGGATCCTGATACACTGTGAAACCCCAAACACATCTGACAGGATGCTGATAAACTGTGAAACCCCCATACACACCTGGCAGGATCCTGAACCACTGTGAAAACCCCATACACACCTGGCAGGACCCTAATAAACTGTGAAAACCCCATGCACACCTGGCAGTATCCTGATACACTGTGAAAACGCCATAAGCAACTGGCAGGATCCTGATCCACTGTGAAACCCCCATACACATCTCGCAGTCACCTGATACACTGTGAAACCCCATACACACCTGGCAGGATCTTGATTCACTGTGAAACCCCAGACACATCTGGCAGGATCCTGATACACTGTGAAAACCCCATATACTCCTGGCAGGACCCTGATACACTGTGAATCCCCGTATACAATTGGCAGAATCTCGATACACTGTGAAAACCCCATACAAACCTGGCAGGATCCTGTTACACATGTGAAAACCCCATACACACCTGGCAGGACCCTGATACTCTGTGAAAACCCCATACACACCTGTCAGGATCCTGATACACTGTGAAAACCCCATACAAACCTGGCAGGATCCTGATAAATTGTGAAACCCCCAGACACACCTGGCAGGATCCTGATACACTGTGAAAACCCCATACACACGTGGCAGGATCCTGATGAACTGTGAATCCCCGTACACAATTGGCAGAATACTGATACACTGTGAAAACCCCATACAAACCTGGCAGGAACTTGATACACTGTGAAACCACCATACACACCTGGCAGGATTCTGATACACTTGTGAAAACCCGTTACACACCTTGCAGGACCCTGATACACTGTGAAAACCCCATACACAACTGGCAGGATCGTGATCCACTGTGAAACCCCCATACACATCTGGCAGTTTCCTGATACACTGTGAAACCCCATACAGACCTCGCAGGATCTTGATTCACTGTGAAACCCCAGACACGTCTGGCAGGATCCTGATACACTGTGAAAACCCCATATACTCCTGGCAGGACCCTGATACACTGTGAATCCCCGTACACAATTGGCAGAATCTCGATACACTGTGAAAACCCCATACAAACCTGGCAGGATCCTGATACACATGTGAAAACCCCATACACACCTGGCAGGACCCTGATACACTGTGAAAACCCCATACACACCTGTCAGGATCCTGATACACTGTGAAAACCCCATGCACTCCAGGCAGGATCCTGATAAATTGTGAAACGCCCAGACACACCTGGCAGGATCCTGATACACTGTGAAAACCCCATACACACGTGGCAGGATCCTGATGAACTGTGAAACCCCCATACACACCAGGAAGGATCCTGATACACTGTGAAAACCCCACACACACTTGGCAGGATCCTGAACCACTGTGAAACACCATCCAGATCAGGCAGGATGCTGATAAACTGTGAAACCCACATACATAACTGGCTGGATCCTGATACACTGTGAAACCAACATACACACCTGGCAGGATCCTGATACACTGTGAAAACCCCATACACACGTTGCAGGATCCTAATAAACTGTGAAACCCCATACACACATGGCAGGATCCTGATCCACTGTAAAACCCTATGCACACCTGGCAGGATGCTGATAAACTGTGAAACCGCCATACACACCTGGCAGGATGCTGAGAAACTGTGAAACCCCCATACACACCTGGCAGAATCCTGATCCACTGTGAAGCCCCCATACACATCTGGAAGTATCCTGATACACTGTGAAACCCCATACACACCTGGCAGGATCTTGATTCACTGTGAAACCCCAGACACATCTGGCAGGATCCTGATACACTGTGAAAACCCCATATACTCCTGGCAGGACCCTGATACACTGTGAATCCCCGTACACAATTGGCAGAATCCTGATCCACTGTGAAAACCCCATACAAACCTGGCAGGATCCTGATACAGATGTAAAAACCCCATACACACCTGGCAGGACCCTGATACACTGTGAAAACCCCATACACACCTGTCAGGAGGATCCTGATACACTGGGAACACCCCATACAAACCTGGCAGGAACCTGATACACTGTGAAAACAACATACACACCTGGCAGGATGCTGATACACTTTGAAAACCCCATACACACCTGGCAGGATCCTGATACACTGTGAAAACCCCATACACACCTGGCAGGATCCTGATACACTGTGAAAACCCCATACACAACTGGCAGTATCCTGATAAATTGTGAAACCCCATACACACCTGGCAGGATCCTGATACACTGTGAAAACCCCATACACACGTGGCAGGATCCTGATGAACTGTGAAACACCCATACACACCAGGAAGGATCCTGATACACTGTGAAAACCCCACACACACCTGGCAGGATCCTGAAACACTGTGAAACCCCATCCAGACCAGGCAGGACGCTGATAAACTGTGAAACCCACATACATAACTGGCAGGATCCTGATACACTGTGAAACCAACATACACACCTGGCAGGATCCTGATACACTGTGAAAACCCCACACACACGTGGCAGGATCCTGAACCACTGTGAAACACCATCCAGACCAGGCAGGATGCTGACAAACTGTGAAACCCACATACATAACTGGCAGGATCCTGATACACTGTGAAACCAACATACACACCTGGCAGGATCCTGAAACACTGTGAAAACCCCATACACACGTGGCAGGATCCTAATAAACTGTGAAACCCCATACACACGTGCCAGCATCCTGATACACTGCGAATACCTCATACAAACCTGGCAGGAACCTGAGCCACTGTGAAAACCCCATACACAACTGGCCGGATCCTGATCCACTGTGAAAACCCCATACACACATGGCAGGATCCTGATCCACTGTGAAAACCCTAGGCACACCTGGCAGGATGCTGATAAACTGTGAAACCCCCATACACACCTGACAGGATGCTGATAAACTGTGAAACACCCATACACACCTGGCAGAATCCTGATAAACACTGAAAACCCCATAAACACCTGGCAGGATCCTGATATACTGTGAAAACCCATACACAACAGGCAGGATACTGATACACTGTGAAACCCCCATACACACCCGGCAGGAGCCTGATACATGGTGAAAACCCCTTACAAACCTGGCAGATTCCTGATGCACAGTGAAACCCCAATCACATCTGGCAGGATCCTGATGCACAGTGAAACCAGATTCACATCTGGCAGTATCCTGATACACTGTGAAACCCCATACACACCTGGCAGGATCCTGATACACTGTGAAACCCCATACACACCTGGCAGAATCCTGATACACTGTGAAACCCCATACACACATGGCAGGATCCTGAAACACTGTGAAACCCCATACACACCTGGCAGGATACTGATCCACTGTGAAAACTCCATACACACCTTGGCAGGACGACGATAAACTGTGAAAATTCCATACACACCTGGCAGGACCCTGATACACTGTGAAAACCCCATACACACCTGGCAGGACCCTGATCCACTGTGAAAACCCCATACACACCTGGCAGGACCCTGATACACTGTGAAAACCCCATTCACTCCTGGCAGGATCCTGATCCAGTGTGTAACCCCATACACACCTGGCAGTATCCTGATCCACTGTGAAACCACATACACACCTGGCAGTATCCTGATACACTGTGAAAACCCCATACACAACTGGCAGGATCCTGATCCACTGTGAAACCCCCATACACACCTGGAAGGACCCTGATACACTGTGAAACCCCCATACACTCCTGGCAGGATCCTGATCCAGTGTGAAACCCCATACACACCCGGCAGTATCCTGATCCACTGTGAAACCACATACACACCTGGCAGTATCCTGATACACTGTGAAAACCCCATACACAACTGGCAGGATCCTGATCCACTGTGAAACCCCCATACACATCTGGCAGGATGCTGATACACTGTGAAACCCCATACACACCTGGCAGGATCCTGATACACTGTGAAACCCCAGACACATCTGACAGGATCCTGATGCACTGTGAAAACCCCAAACACAACTGGCAGGACTCTGATACACTGTGAATCCCCTGACACAACTGGCAGGATCCTGATACACTGTGAATACCCTTACACACCTGGCAGGATCCTGATACACTGTGAAAACCCCATACACACCTGGCAGGACCATGATACACTGTGAATTCCCATACACACCTGGCAGGACCCTGATCCACTGTGAAAACCCCATACACACCTGGCAGGACGCTGATACACTGTGAAAACCCCATACACACCTGGCAGGATCCTGATACACTTGTGAAAACCCCATACACACCTGGCAGGACACTGAGAGACTGTGAAAACCCCATACACACCTGGCAGGACCCTGATACACTGTGAAAACCCCATACACACCTGGCAGGATCCTGTTACACTATGACACCCCCAGACACACCTGGCAGGATCCCGATACACTGTGAAAACCCCATGCACACCTCTCAGGATCCTGATAAACTGTGAAAACCCAATGCACACCTGGCAGGATCCTAATACACTCTGAAAACCCATACACATCTGGCATGATTCTGATACACTTTGCAACCCCCATACACATCTGGAAGGATCCAGATGCAAATGAAATCCCCATACACACGTGGCAGGATCCTGAACCACTGTGAAAACCCCATACACAACTGGCAGGACCCTAATAAACTGTGAAAACCCCATGCACACCTGGCAGAATCCTGATCCACTGTGAAAACCCCATACACACCTGGCAGGATCCTGATACACTGTGAAAACCCCATACACAACTGGCAGGATCCTGATGCTCTGTGAAAACCCCATACACACATGGCAGGATCCTGATACACTGTGAAACCCCAAACACATCTGACAGGATTCTGATAAACTGTGAAATCCCCACACACACCTGGCAGGATCCTGAACCACTGTGAAAACCCCATACACAACTGGCAGGACCCTAATAAACTGTGAAAACCCCATGCACACCTGGCAGAATCCTGATCCACTGTGAAAACCCCATACACACCTGGCAGGATCCTGATACACTGTGAAAACCCCATACACAACTGGCAGGATCCTGATCCACTGTGAAACACCATACACACCTGGCAGGATCTTGATTCACTGTGAAACCCCAGACACTCCTGGCAGGACCCTGATACACTGTGAATCCCCATACACAATTGGCAGAATACTGATACACTGTGAAAACCCCATACAAACCTGGCAGGAACTGGATACACTGTGAAACCACCATACACACCTGGCAGGATTCTGATACACTTGTGAAAACCCGAAACACACCTGGCAGGACCCTGATACACTGTGAAAACCCCATTCACACCTGTCAGGATACTGTTACACTGTGAAAAACCCATACACACCTGGCAGGACCCTGATACACTGTGAAAACCCCATACACACCTGGCCGGATCCTGATGCTCTGTGAAAACCTCATACACACCTGGTAGGATCCTGATACACTGTGAATACCCCATACACACCTGGCAGGACCCTGATACACTGTGAAAACCCCATACACACCTGGCAGGATCCTGATCAACTGTGAAACCCCATACACACCTGGCAGGACCCTGATACACTGTGAAAACCCCGTACACACCTGTCTGTTTCCTGATACACTGTGAAACCCCATACAAACCTGGCAGGATCCTGATACACTGTGAAAACCCCATGCACTCCAGCGAGGATCCTGATCCACTGTGAAACGCCATACACACCTGGCAGGATCCTGATACACTGTGAAAACCACATGCACTCCAGGCAGGATCATGATCCACTGTGAAACCCCATGCACTCCTGGCAGGACCCTGATACACTCTCAATGCACCATAAACACCTGGCAGGATCCTGATGCACTGTGAAATCCCCACACACACCTGGCAGGACCCTGATACACTGTGAAAATCCCATACACACCTGGCAGGATCCTGTTACACTCCGAAATCCCCATACACACCTGGCTGGATCCCGATACACTGTGAAAACCCCATACACACCTGTCAGGATCCTGATACACTATGAAAACCCCATACACACCTGGCAGGATCCTGAACCACTGTGAAACCCCATACACATCTGGTAGGATCCTGATACACTGTGACAATTCAAACACACCTGTAAGGATCCTGAAACACTGTGAAAACCCAATGCACACCTGGCAGGATCCTAATTCACTCTGAAACCCCATACACTTCTGGCAGGATTGTGATACACTGTGCAACCCCCATGAACATCTTGCAGTATCCTGATGCACTGTGAAAACTCCATACACACGTGGCAGCATCCTGATACACTGTGCAAACCCCATACACACCTGGCAGGAACCTGATCCACTGTGAAAACTCCATACACACCTGGCCGGATCCTGATCCACTGTGAAAATCCCATACACACCTGGCAGGATCCTGATCCACTTTGAAAACCGCATACACACCTGGCAGGATGCTGATAAACTGTGAAACCCCCATACACATCTGGCAGAATGCTGATAAACTGTGAAACCCCCATACACACCTGGCAGTGTCCTGATAAACTCTGAAAACAACATACACACCTGGCCAGATCCAGATATACTGTGAAAACCCATACACACCTGGCAGGATACTGATACACTGTGAAAACCCCGTCCAAACCTGGCAGATTAATGATGCACAGTGAAACCCCAATCACATCTGGCAGGATCCTGATGCACAGTGAAACCCCATTCACATCTGGCAGGATCCTGATACACTGTGAAACCCCATACACACCTGGCAGGATCCTGATACACTGTGAAACCCCATACACACCTGGCAGAATCCTGATGCACTGTGAAACCCCATACACACGTGGCAGGATCCTGATACACTGTGAAACCACCATACACACCTGGCAGGATCCTGATCCACTGTGAAAACTCCATACACACCTGGCAGGATTCTGATGCACTCTGAAAACCCAATTCACAACTGGCAGGATCCTGATACACTGTGAAAAACCCATCCCCTCCTGGCAGGAACCTGATACACTGTGAAAATCCCATCCACACCTGGCAGGACCCTGATACACTGTGAAAACCCCATACCATCCTGGAAGGAACCTGATACACTGTGAAAACCCCATACACACCTGGCAGGACCCTGATACACTGTGAAAACCCCATACACTCCCGGCAGGATCCTGATCCAGTGTGAAACCCCATACACACCTGGCAGTATCCTGATCCACTGTGAAACCACGTACACACCTGGCAGCATCCTGATCCACTGTGAAAACCCCATACTCAACTGACAGGATCCTGATCCACTGTGAAACCCCCAAACACATCTGGCAGGATCCTGAGACACTGTGAAAACCCATACACACCTGGCAGGATCCTGATACACTGTGAAACCCCAGACACATCTGGCAGGATCCTGATGCACTGTGAAAACCCCATACACACCTTGCAGGGCCCTGATACACAGTGAAATCCCCAGATGCACCTGGCAGGATCCTGATCCACTGTGAAACCCCCAAACACACCTGGCAGGATCTTGATACACTGTGAAACCCCATACACACCTGGCAGGATACTGATACACTGTGAAAACCCCATACACACCTGGCAGGACTCTGATACACTTTGAATCCCCTGACACACCTGGCAGGATCCTGATACACTGTGAATCCCCTTACACACCTGGCAGGATCCTGATACACTGTGAAAACCCCATACGCACCTGGCAGGACCCTGATACTCTGTGAATCCCCATACACACCTGGCAGGATCCTGATACACTGTGAAAACCCCATACACACCTGGCAGGACCCTGATACATTGTGAATCCCCGTACACACCAGGCATGATCCTGATACACTGCGATAACCCCATACTCACCTGTAAGGACCCTGATACACTGTGAAACCGCATGGACACCAGGCAGGATCCCGACACACTGTGAAAACACCATCCACACCTGGCAGGACACTGATACACTGTGAAAACCCCATTCACACCTGGCAGGATACTGATCCACTTGTGAAAACCCCATAAGCACCTGGCAGGACCCTGAGACACTGTGAAAACCCCATACACACGTGGCAGGATCCTAATAAACTGTGAAACCCCATACACACGTGGCAGCATCCTGATACACTGTGCAAACCCCATACACACCTGGCAGGAACCTGATCCACTGTGAAAACTCCATACACACCTGGCCGGATCCTGATCCACTGTGAAAACCCCATACACACCTGGCAGGATCCTGATCCACTTTGAAAACCGCATACACACCTGGCAGGATGCCGATAAACTGTGAAACCCCCATACACACCTGGCAGAATGCTGATAAACTGTGAAACCCCCATACACTCCTGGCAGTATCCTGATAAACTCTGAAAACACCATACACACCTGGCAGGATCCAGATATACTGTGAAAACCCATACACACCTGGCAGGATACTGATACACTGTGAAAACCCCGTCCAAACCTAGCAGATTGCTGATGCACAGTGAAACCCCAATCTCATCTGGCAGGATCCTGATGCACAGTGAAACCCCATTCACATCTGGCAGGATCCTGATACACTGTGAAACCCCATACACACCTGGCAGGATCCTGATACACTGTGAAACCCCATACACACCTGGCAGAATCCTGATGCACTGTGAAACATCATACACACGTGGCAGGATCCTGATACACTGTGAAACCCCCATGCACACCTGGCAGGATCCTGATCCACTGTGAAAACTCCATACACACCTGGCAGGATTCTGATGCACTCTGAAAACCCAATTCACAACTGGCAGGATCCTGATACACTGTGAAAACCCCATACCCTCCTGGCAGGAACCTGATACACTGTGAAAACCCCATACACATCTGGCAGGAACCTGATACACTGTGAAAACCCCATACCCTCCTGGAAGGAACCTGATACACTGTGAAAACCCCATACACACCTGGCAGGACCCAGATACACTGTGAAAACCCCATACACTCCTGGCAGGATCCTGATCCAGTGTGAAACCCCATACACACCTGGCAGTATCCTGATCCACTGTGAAACCACATACACACCTGGCAGCATCCTGATACACTGTGAAAACCCCATACTCAACAGGCAGGATCCTGATCCACAGTGAAACCCCAAACACATCTGGCAGTATCCTGAGACACTGTGAAAACCCATACACACCTGGCAGGATCCTGATACACTGTGAAACCCCAGACACATCTGGCAGGATCCTGATGCACTGTGAAAACCCCATACACACCTTGCAGGGCCCTGATACACTGTGAAATCCCCAGATGCACCTGGCAGGATCCTGATCCACTGTGAAACCCCCATACACACCTGGCAGGATCTTGATACACTGTGAAACCCTATACACACCTCGCAGGATAATGATACACTGTGAAAACCCCATACACACCTGGCAGGACTCTGATACACTTTGAATCCCCTTACGCACCTCGCAGGATCCTGATACACTGTGAATCCCCTTACACACCTGGCAGGATCCTGATGCACTGTGAAACCCCCAAACACACCTGGCAGCATCCTGATGCAATGTGAAACTCCATGCACACCTGGCAGGATCCTGATCCACTGTGAAAACCCCGTACACACCTGGCAGGATCCTCATCCACTGTGAAACCCCCATGCACACCTGGCAGGATCCTGATCCACTGTGAAACACCCATACACACCTGGCGGGATCCTGATACAAAGTGAAACCCCATTCACTTCTGGCAGGATCCTGATACACTGTGAAAATCCATACACACCTGGCAGGATCCTGATCCACTGTGCAACCCCCATACACACCTGGCAGAATCCTGATCCACTGTGAAACCCAATTCACATCTGGCAGGTTCCTGATACACTGTGAAACACCACTAACACCTGGCAGGATCCTGATACACTGTGAAACCCCATTCACATCTGGCAGGATCCTGATACACTGTGAAAACCCACTCACACCTGGCTGGATCCTGATGCACTGTGAAAACACCATACACACCTGGCAGGATCCTGATGCACTGTGAAAACCCCAAAGACATCTGGCAGAATCCTGATACACTGTGAAAACCCCATATAAACACCTGGCAGGATCGTGATCCACTGTGAAACCCCATACACACCTGGCAGGATCCTGATACTCTGCGAAAACCCCATACACACCTGGCAGGATCCTGATGCACTGTGAAACCCCCAAACACACCTGGCAGCATCCTGATGCAATGTGAAACCCCATGCACACCTGGCAGGATCCTGATACATCGTGAAAACCCCAAACACACCTGGCAAGATCATGATACACTGTGAAAACTCAACCACACCTGGCAAGATCATGATACACTGTGAAAACCCGTACACACGTGGCAGGATCCTGATCCACTTTGAAAACCCCATGCACACCTGGCAGGATCCTGATGCCCTGTGAAACCCCCATACACACCTGCCAAGATCATGATACACTGTGAAAACCCCAAACACACCTGGCAGGATCCTGATGCACGGTGAAACCCCATACTCACGTGGCAGGATCCTGATCCACTGTGAAAACCCCATACACACCTGGCAGGATCCTGATCGAATGTGAAACCCCATACACACCTGGCAAGATCATGATACACTGTCAAAACCCCATACAGACCTGGCAGGATCCTGATCCACTGTGAAACCCCATACACACCTGGCAGGATCCTGATCCACTGTGAAAATCCCATACACACCTGGCAGGATCCGGATCCATTGTGAAAACCTCATACACACGTGGCAGGATCCTGATGGACTGTGAAACCCCAGACACAACTGGCAGGATCCTGATACACTGTGAAAATCCCATACACACCTGGCAGGATCCTGATCCACTGTGAAAACCCCATACACAACTGGCAGGATCCTGACCCACTGTGAAAACCCCGTACACACATGGCAGGATCCTGATTCACTGTGAAACCCCATACACACCTGGCAGTTTCCTCATCCACTGTGAAACCTCCATACACACCTGGCAGAATCCTGATCCACTGTGAAAACCCGTTCACATTTGGCAGGATCCTGATACACTGTGAAACCCCATACACACCTGGCAGGATCCTGATCCACTGTGAAAACCCCATACACACCTGGCAGATCCTGATACTCTGTGAAAACCCCAGACACACCTGGCAGGATCCTGATCCACTGTGAAACCCCCAAACACAGCTGGCAGATCCTGATACCCTGTGAAACCCCCATACACACCTGGCAGATCTTGATACTCTGTGAAAACCCCATACACACCTGGCAGGATTCTGATCCACTGTGAAACCCCATACACACCTGGCAGGATCCTGATGCCCTGTGAAACCCCCATACACACCTGCCAAGATCATGATACACTGTGAAAACCCCAAACACACATGGCAGGATCCTGATGCACTGTGAAACCCCATACTCACGTGGCAGGATCCTGATCCACTGTGAAAATCCCATACACACCTGGCAGGATCCTGATCGAATGTGAAACCCCATACACACCTGGCAAGATCATGATACACTGTCAAAACCCCATACAGACCTGGCAGTATCCTGATCCACTGTGAAACCCCATACACACCTGGCAGGATCCTGATCCACTGTGAAAATCCCATACACACCTGGCAGGATCCGGATCCACTGTGAAAACCTCATACACACGTTGCAGGATGCTGATGGACTGTGAAACCCCATACACAACTGGCAGGATCCTGATGCACTGTGAAAACCCCAAAGACATCTGGCAGAATCCTGATACACTGTGAAAACCCCAGATAAACACCTGGCAGGATCGTGATCCACTGTGAAACCCCATACACACCTGGCAGGATCCTGATACTCTGCGAAAACCCCATACACACCTGGCAGGATCCTGATGCACTGTGAAACCCCCAAACACACCTGGCAGCATCCTGATGCAATGTGAAACCCCATGCACACCTGGCAGGATCCTGATACATCGTGAAAACCCCATACACACCTGGCAAGATCATGATACACTGTGAAAACTCAACCACACCTGGCAAGATCATGGTACACTGTGAAAACCCGTACACACGTGGCAGGATCCTGATCCACTTTGAAAACCCCATGCACACCTGGCAGGATCCTGATGCCCTGTGAAACCCCCATACACACCTGCCAAGATCATGATACACTGTGAAAACCCCAAACACACTTGGCAGGATCCTGATGCACTGTGAAACCCCATACTCACGTGGCAGGATCCTGATCCACTGTGAAAACCCCACACACCTGGCAGGATCCTGATCCATTGTGAAAACCTCATACACACCTGGCAGGATCCTGATCCACTGTGAAAATCCCATACACACCTGGCAGGATCCTGATACACAGTGAAAACCCCATACACACCTGGCAGGATCCTGATCCACTGTGAAAATCCCGTACACACATGGCAGGATCCTGATACACTGTGAAACCCCATACACACCTGGCAGTTTCCTCATCCACTGTGAAACCCCCATACACACCTTTCAGAATCCTGATCCACTGTGAAACCCCGTTCACATTTGGCAGGATCCGGATCCACTGTGAAAACCTCATACACACGTTGCAGGATGCTGATGGACTGTGAAACCCCATACACAACTTGCAGGATCCTGATACACTGTGAAAAACCCATACACACCTGGCAGGATCCTGATCCACTGTGAAAATCCCGTACACACATGGCAGGATCCTGATACACTGTGAAACCCCATACACACCTGGCAGTTTCCTCATCCACTGTGAAACCCCCATACACACCTTTCAGAATCCTGATCCACTGTGAAACCCCGTTCACATTTGGCAGGATCCTGATACAATGTGAAACCCCATACACACCTGGCAGGATCCTGATCCACTGTGAAACCCCCAAACACACCTGGCAGCATCCTGATGCACTGTGAAACCCCATGCACACCTGGCAGGATCCTGATACATCGTGAAAACCCAAGACACACCTGGCAAGTTCATGATACACTGTGAAAACTCATACACACCTGGCATGATCATGATACACTGTGAAAACCCATTCACACGTGGCAGGATCCTGATCCACTTTGAAAACCCCATACACACCTGGCAGGATCCGGATCCACTGTGAAACCCCATACACACCTGGCAGGATCCTGATGCCCTGTGAAACCCCCATGCACACCTGCCAAGATCATGATACACTGTGAAAACCCCAAACACACCTGGCAGGATCCTGATGCACTGTGAAACCCCATACTCACGTGGCAGGATCCTGATCCACTGTGAAAACCCCATACACACCTGGCAGGATCCTGATCGAATGTGAAACCCCATACACACCTGGCAAGATCATGATACACTGTCAAAACCCCATACAGACCTGGCTGGATCCTGATCCACTGTGAAACCCCATACACACCTGGCAGGATCCTGATCCACTGTGAAAATCCCATACACACCTGGCAGGATCCGGATCCACTGTGAAAACCTCATACACACGTGGCAGGATCCTGATGGACTGTGAAACCCCAGACACAACTGGCAGGATCCTGATACACTGTGAAAATCCCATACACACCTGGCAGGATCCTGATCCACTGTGAAAACCGCATACACAACTGGCAGGATCCTGACCCACTGTGAAAACCCCGCACACACATGGCAGGATCCTGATTCACTGTGAAACCCCATACACACCTGGTAGTTTCCTCATCCACTGTGAAACCCCCATACACACCTGGCAGAATCCTGATCCACTGTGAAAACCCTTTCACATTTGGCAGGATCCTGATACACTGTGAAACCCCATACACACCTGGCTGGATCCTGATCCACTGTGAAACCCCCATACACACCTGGAAGGATCCTGATACACTGCGATAGCCCATACACACCTGGCAGGATCCTGATCCACTGTGAAAACCCCATACACACCTGGCAGATCCTGATACTCTGTGAAAACCCCAGACACACCTGGCAGGATCCTGATCCACTGTGAAACCCCCAAACACTGCTGGCAGATCCTGATACACTGTGAAACCCCCATACACACCTGGCAGATCTTGATGCTCTGTGAAAACCCCATACACACCTGGCAGGATCCTGATCCACTGTGAAACCCCATACACACCTGGCAGGATCCTGATGCCCTGTGAAATCCCCATACACACCTGCCAAGATCATGATACACTGTGAAAACCCCAAACACACCTGGCAGGATCCTGATGTACTGTGAAACCCCATACACAACTGGCAGGATCCTGATCCACTGTGAAAACCCCATACACACCTGGCAGAATCCTGATCGAATGTGAAACCCCATACACACCTGGCAAGATCATGATACACTGTCAAAACCCATACAGACCTGGCAGGATCCTGATCCACTGTGAAACCCCATACACACCTGGCAGGATCCTGATCCACTGTGAAAATCCCATGCACACCTGGCAGGATGCGGATCCACTGTGAAAACCTCATACACACGTGGCAGGATCCTGATGGACTGTGAAACCCCAAACACAACTGGCAGGATCCTGATACACTGTGAAAAACCCATACACACCTGGCAGGATTCTGATCCACTGTGAAAACCCCATACGCAACTGGCAGGAACCTGATCCACTGTGAAAACCCCGTACACACATGGCAGGATCCTGATACACTGTGAAACCCCATACACACCTGGCAGGATCCTGATCCACTGTGAAAATTCCATACACACCTGGCAGGATCCGGATCCACTGTGAAAACCTCATACACACGTTGCAGGATGCTGATGGACTGTGAAACCCCATACACACCTTGCAGAATCCTGATCCACTGTGAAACCCCGTTCACATTTGGCAGGATCCTGATACAATGTGAAACCCCATACACACCTGGCAGGATCCTGATCCACTGTGAAACCCCCAAACACACCTGGCAGCATCCTGATGCACTGTGAAACCCCATGCACACCTGGCAGGATCCTGATACATCGTGAAAACCCCATACACGCCTGGCATGATCATGATACACTGTGAAAACCCATTCACACGTGGCAGGATCCTGATCCACTTTGAAAACCCCATACACACCTGGCAGGATCCTGATCCACTGTGAAACCCCATACACACCTGGCAGGATCCTGATGCCCTGTGAAACCCCCATGCACACCTGCCAAGATCATGATACACTGTGAAAACCCCAAACACACCTGGCAGGATCCTGATGCACTGTGAAACCCCATACTCACGTGGCAGGATCCTGATCCACTGTGAAAACTCCATACACACCTGGCAGGATCCTGATCGAATGTGAAACCCCATACACACCTGGCAAGATCATGATACACTGTCAAAACCCCATACAGACCTGGCTGGATCCTGATCCACTGTAAAACCCCATACACACCTGGCAGGATCCTGATCCACTGTGAAAATCCCATACACACCTGGCAGGATCCGGATCCACTGTGAAAACCTCATACACACGTGGCAGGATCCTAATGGACTGTGAAACCCCAGACACAACTGGCAGGATCCTGATACACTGTGAAAATCCCATACACACCTGGCAGGATCCTGATCCACTGTGAAAACCGCATACACACCTGACAGGATCCTGACCCACTGTGAAAACCCCGTACACACATGGCAGGATCCTGATTCACTGTGAAACCCCATACACACCTGGCAGTTTCCTCATCCACTGTGAAACCCCCATACACACCTGGCAGAATCCTGATCCACTGTGAAAACCCGTTCACATTTGGCAGGATCCTGAGACACTGTGAAACCCCATACACACCTGGCTGGATCCTGATCCACTGTGAAACCCCCATACACACCTGGAAGGATCCTGATACACTGCGATAGCCCATACACACCTGGCAGGATCCTGATCCACTGTGAAAACCCCATACACACCTGGCAGATCCTGATACTCTGTGAAAACCCCAGACACACCTGGCAGGATCCTGATCCACTGTGAAACCCCCAAACACAGATGGCAGGATCCTGATCCACTGTGAAAACCCCATACACACCTGGCAGGATCCTGATCCACTGTGAAACCCCATACACACCTGGCAGGACCCCAATGCCCTGTGAAACCCCCATACACACCTGCCAAGATCATGATACACTGTGAAACCCCAAACACACCTGGCAGGATCCTGATACAATGTGAAACCCCATACACACCTGGCAGGATCCTGATCCACTGTGAAACCCCCAAACACACCTGGCAGCATCCTGATGCACTGTGAAACCCCATGCACACCTGGCAGGATCCTGATACATCGTGAAAACCCCATACACACCTGGCATGATCATGATACACTGTGAAAACCCATTCACACGTGGCAGGATCCTGATCCACTTTGAAAACCCCATACACACCTGGCAGGATCCTGATCCACTGTGAAATCCCATACACACCTGGCAGGATCCTGATGCCCTGTGAAACCCCCATGCACACCTGCCAAGATCATGATACACTGTGAAAACCCCAAACACACCTGGCAGGATCCTGATGCACTGTGAAACCCCATACTCACGTGGCAGGATCCTGATCCACTGTGAAACCTCTATACACACCTGGCAGGATCCTGATCGAATGTGAAACCCCATACACACCTGGCAAGATCATGATACACTGTCAAAACCCCATACAGACCTGGCTGGATCCTGATCCACTGTGAAACCCCAAACACACCTGGCAGGATCCTGATCCACTGTGAAAATCCCATACACACCTGGCAGGATCCGGATCCACTGTGAAAACCTCATACACACGTGGCAGGATCCTGATGGACTGTGAAACCCCAGACACAACTGGCAGGATCCTGATACACTGTGAAAATCCCATACACACCTGGCAGGATCCTGATCCACTGTGAAAACCGCATACACAACTGGCAGGATCCTGACCCACTGTGAAAACCCCGTACACACATGGCAGGATCCTGATTCACTGTGAAACCCCATACACACCTGGCAGTTTCCTCATCCACTGTGAAACCCCCATACACACCTGGCAGAATCCTGATCCACTGTGAAAACCCGTTCACATTTGGCAGGATCCTGATACACTGTGAAACCCCATACACACCTGGCTGGATCCTGATCCACTGTGAAACCCCCATACACACCTGGAAGGATCCTGATACACTGCGATAGCCCATACACACCTGGCAGGATCCTGATCCACTGTGAAAACCCCATGCACACCTGGCAGATCCTGATACTCTGTTAAAACCCCAGAAACACCTGGCAGGATCCTGATCCACTGTGAAACCCACAAACACAGCTGGAAGATCCTGATCCACTGTGAAACCCCCATACACACCTGGCAGATCTTGATACTCTGTGAAAACCCCATACACACCTGGCAGGATCCTGATCCACTGTGAAACCCCATACACACCTGGCAGGATCCCGATGCCCTGTGAAACCCCCATACACACCTGCCAAGATCATGATACACTTTGAAAACCCCAAACACACCTGGCAGGATCCTGATGCACTGTGAAACCCCATACTCACGTGGCAGGATCCTGATCCACTGTGAAAACCCCATACACACTTGGCAGAATCCTGATCGAATGTGAAACCCCATACACACCTGGCAAGATCATGATACACTGTCAAAACCCCATACAGACCTGGCAGGATCCTGATCCACTGTGAAACCCCATACACACCTGGCAGGATCCTGATCCACTGTGAAAATCCCATGCACACCTGGCAGGATCCGGATCCACTGTGAAAACCTCATACACACGTGGCAGGATCCTGATGGACTGTGAAAACCCATACACAACTGGCAGGATCCTGATACACTGTGAAAATCCCATACACACCTGGCAGGATCCTGATCCACTGTGAAAACCCCATACACAACTGGCAGGAACCTGATCCACTGTGAAAGCCCCGTACACACCTGCCAAGATCATGATACACTGTGAAAACCCCAAACACACCTGGCAGGATCCTGATGTACTGTGAAACCCCATACTCACGTGGCAGGATCCTGATCCACTGTGAAAACCCCATACACACCTGGCAGAATCCTGATCGAATGTGAAACCCCATACACACCTGGCAAGATCATGATACACTGTCAAAACCCATACAGACCTGGCAGGATCCTGATCCACTGTGAAACCCCATACACACCTGGCAGGATCCTGATCCACTGTGAAAATCCCATGCACACCTGGCAGGATCCGGATCCACTGTGAAAACCTCATACACACGTGGCAGGATCCTGATGGACTGTGAAACCCCATACACAACTGGCAGGATCCTGATACACTGTGAAAAACCCATACACACCTGGCAGGATTCTGATCCACTGTGAAAACCCCATACACAACTGGCAGGAACCTGATCCACTGTGAAAACCCCGTACACACATGGCAGGATCCTGATACACTGTGAAACCCCATACATACCTGGCAGGATCCTGATCCACTGTGAAAATCCCATACACACCTGGCAGGATCCGGATCCACTGTGAAAACCTCATACACACGTTGCAGGATGCTGATGTACTGTGAAACACCATACACAACTGGCAGGATCCTGATACACTGTGAAAAACCCATACACACCTGGCAGGATCCTGATCCACTGTGAAAACTCCATACACAACTGGCAGGATCCTGATCCACTGTGAAAACCCCGTACACACATGGCAGGATCCTGATACACTGTGAAACCCCATACACACCTGGCAGTTTCCTCATCCACTGTGAAACCCCCATACACACCTTGCAGAATCCTGATCCACTGTGAAACCCCGTTCACATTTGGCAGGATCCTGATACCATGTGAAACCCCATACACACCTGGCAGGATCCTGATCCACTGTGAAACCCCCAAACACACCTGGCAGCATCCTGATGCACTGTGAAAACCGATGCACACCTGGCAGGATCCTGATACATCGTGAAAACCCCATACACACCTGGCATGATCATGATACACTGTGAAAACCCATTCACACGTGGCAGGATCCTGATCCACTTTGAAAACCCCATACACACCTGGCAGGATCCTGATCCACTGTGAAACCCCATACACACCTGGCAGGATCCTGATGCACTGAGAAACCCCCATACACACCTGCCAAGATCATGATACACTGTGAAAACCCCAAACACACCTGGCAGGATCCTGATGCACTGTGAAACCCCATACCCACGTGGCAGGATCCTGATCCACTGTGAAAACTCCATACACACCTGGCAGGATCCTGATCGAATGTGAAACCCCATACACACCTGGCAAGATCATGATACACTGTCAAAACCCCATAAAGACCTGGCTGGATCCTGATCCACTGTGAAACCCCATACACACCTGGCAGGATCCTGATCCACTGTGAAAATCCCATACACACCTGGCAGGATCCGGATCCACTGTGAAAACCTCATACACACGTGGCAGGATCCTGATGGACTGTGAAACCCCAGACACAACTGGCAGGATCCTGATACACTGTGAAAATCCCATACACACCTGGCAGGATCCTGATCCACTGTGAAAACCGCATACACACCTGACAGGATCCTGACCCACTGTGAAAACCCCGTACACACATGGCAGGATCCTGATTCACTGTGAAACCCCATACACACCTGGCAGTTTCCTCATCCACTGTGAAACCCCCATACACACCTGGCAGAATCCTGATCCACTGTGAAAACCCGTTCACATTTGGCAGGATCCTGATACACTGTGAAACCCCATACACACCTGGCTGGATCCTGATCCACTGTGAAACCCCCATACACACCTGGAAGGATCCTGATACACTGCGATAGCCCATACACACCTGGCAGGATCCTGATCCACTGTGAAAACCCCATACACACCTGGCAGATCCTGATACTCTGTGAAAACCCCAGACACACCTGGCAGGATCCTGATCCACTGTGAAACCCCCAAACACAGCTGGCAGATCCTGATACACTGTGAAACCCCCATACACACCTGGCAGATCTTGATACTCTGTAAAAACCCCATACACACCTGGCAGGATCCTGATCCACTGTGAAACCCCATACACACCTGGCAGGATCCCGATGCCCTGTGAAACCCCCATACACACCTGCCAAGATCATGATACACTGTGAAAACCCCAAACACACCTGGCAGGATCCTGATACAATGTGAAACCCCATACAGACCTGGCAGGATCCTGATCCACTGTGAAACCCCCAAACACACCTGGCAGCATCCTGATGCACTGTGAAACCCCATGCACACCTGGCAGGATCCTGATACATCGTGAAAACCCCATACACACCTGGCATGATCATGATACACTGTGAAAACCCATTCACACGTGGCAGGATCCTGATCCACTTTGAAAACCCCATACACACCTGGCAGGATCCTGATCCACTGTGAAATCCCATACACACCTGGCAGGATCCTGATGCCCTGTGAAACCCCCATGCACACCTGCCAAGATCATGATACACTGTGAAAACCCCAAACACACCTGGCAGGATCCTGATGCACTGTGAAACCCCATACTCACGTGGCAGGATCCTGATCCACTGTGAAACCTCCATACACACCTGGCAGGATCCTGATCGAATGTGAAACCCCATACACACCTGGCAAGATCATGATACACTGTCAAAACCCCATACAGACCTGGCTGGATCCTGATCCACTGTGAAACCCCATACACACCTGGCAGGATCCTGATCCACTGCTTAAATCCCATACACACCTGGCAGGATCCGGATCCACTGTGAAAACCTCATACACACGTGGCAGGATCCTGATGGACTGTGAAACCCCAGACACAACTGGCAGGATGCTGATACACTGTGAAAATCCCATACACACCTGGCAGGATACTGATCCACTGTGAAAACCGCATACACAACTGGCAGGATCCTGACCCACTGTGAAAACCCCGTACACACATGGCAGGATCCTGATTCACTGTGAAACCCCATACACACCTGGCAGTTTCCTCATCCACTGTGAAACCCCCATACACACCTGGCAGAATCCTGATCCACTGTGAAAACCCGTTCACATTTGGCAGGATCCTGATACACTGTGAAACCCCATACACACCTGGCTGGATCCTGATCCACTGTGAAACCCCCATACACACCTGGAAGGATCCTGATACACTGCGATAGCCCATACACACCTGGCAGGATCCTGATCCACTGTGAAAACCCCATACACACCTGGCAGATCCTGATACGCTGTTAAAACCCCAGACACACCTGGCAGGATCCTGATCCACTGTGAAACCCCCAAACACAGCTGGCAGATCCTGATACACTGTGAAACCCCCATACACACCTGGCAGATCTTGATACTCTGTGAAAACCCCATACACACCTGGCAGGATCCTGATCCACTGTGAAACCCCATACACACCTGGCAGGATCCCGATGCCCTGTGAAACCCCCATACACACCTGCCAAGATCATGATACACTGTGAAAACCCCAAACACACCTGGCAGGATCCTGATGCACTGTGAAACCCCATACTCACGTGGCAGGATCCTGATCCACTGTGAAAACCCCATACACACTTGGCAGAATCCTGATCGAATGTGAAACCCCATACACACCTGGCAAGATCATGATACACTGTCAAAACCCCATACAGACCTGGCAGGATCCTGATCCACTGTGAAACCCCATACACACCTGGCAGGATCCTGATCCACTGTGAAAATCCCATGCACACCTGGCAGGATCCGGATCCACTGTGAAAACCTCATACACACGTGGCAGGATCCTGATGGACTGTGAAAACCCATACACAACTGGCAGGATCCTGATACACTGTGAAAATCCCATACACACCTGGCAGGATCCTGATCCACTGTGAAAACCCCATACACAACTGGCAGGAACCTGATCCACTGTGAAAGCCCCGTACACACATGGCAGGATCCTGATACACTGTGAAACCCCATACACAACTGGCAGGATCCTGATCCACTGTGAAAATCCCATACACACCTGGCAGGATCCGGATCCACTGTGAAAACCTCATACACACGTGGCAGGATCCTGATGGACTGTGAAACCCCAGACACAACTGGCAGGATCCTGATACACTGTGAAAATCCCAAACACACATGGCAGGATCCTGATCCACTGTGAAAACCCCACACACAACTGGCAGGATCCTGACCCACTGTGAAAACCCCGCACACACATGGCAGGATCCTGATTCACTGTGAAACCCCATACACACCTGGCAGTTTACTCATCCACTGTCATACCCCCATACACACCTGGCAGAATCCTGATCCACTGTGAAAACCCGTTCACATTTGGCAGGATCCTGATACACTGTGAAACCCCATACACACCTGGCAGGATCCTGATCCACTGTGAAACCCCCATACACACCTGGAAGGATCCTGATACACTGCGATAGCCCATACACACCTGGCAGGATCCTGATCCACTGTGAAAACCCCATACACACCTGGCAGATCCTGATACTCTGTGAAAACCCCAGACACACCTGGCAGGATCCTGATCCACTGTGAAACCCCCAAACACAGCTGGCAGATCCTGATACACTGTGAAACCCCCAAACACACCTGGCAGATCTTGATACTCTGTGAAAACCCCATGCACACCTGGCAGGATCCTGATCCACTGTGAAACCCCAAACACACCTGGCAGGATCCTGATGCCCTGTGAAACCCCCATACACACCTGCCAAGATCATGATACACTGTGAAAACCCCAAAGAAACCTGGCAGGATCCTGATGCACTTTGAAACCCCATACACACCTGGCAAGATCATGATACACTGTCAAAACCCCATACAGACCTGGCAGGATCCTGATCCACTGTGAAACCCCATACACAGCTGGCAGGATTCTTATCCAGTGTGAAAATCCCATACACACCTGGCAGGATCCGGATCCACTGTGAAAACCTCATACACATGTTGCAGGATGCTGATGGACTGTGAAACCCCATACACAACTGGCAGGATCCTGATACACTGTGAAAAACCCATACACACCTGGCAGGATCCTGATCCACTGTGAAAACCCCAGACACAACTGGCAGGATCCTGATCCACTCTGAAAACCCCGTACACACATGGCAGGATCCTGATACACTGTGAAACCCCATACACACCTGGCAGTTTCCTCATCCACTGTGAAACCCCCATACACACCTGGCAGAATCCTGATCCACTGCGAAACCCCGTTCACATTTGGCAGGATCCTGATACACTGTGAAACCCCATACACACCTGGCAGGATCCTGATCCACTTTGAAACCCCCAAACACACCTGGCAGCATCCTGATGCACTGTGAAACCCCATGCACACCTGGCAGGATCCTGATAAATCGTGAAAACCCCATACACACCTGGCAAGTTCATGATACACTGTGAAAGCTCATACACACCTGGCATGATCATGATACACTGTGAAAACCCATGCACACGTGGCAGGATCCTGATCCACTTTGAAAACCCCATACACACCTGGCAGGATCCTGATCCACTGTGAAACCCCATACACACCTGGCAGGATCCTGATGCCCTGTGAAACCCCCATGCACACCTGCCAAGATCATGATACACTGTGAAAACCCCAAACACACCTGGCAGGATCCTGATGCACTGTGAAACCCCATACTCACGTGGCAGGATCCTGATCCACTGTGAAAACCCCATACGCACCTGGCAGGATCCTGATCGAATGTGAAACCCCATACACACCTGGCAAGATCATGATACACTGTCAAAACCCCATAAAGACCTGGCAGGATCCTGATCCACTGTGAAACCCCATACACACCTGGCAGGATCCTGATCCACTGTGAAAATCCCATACACACCTGGCAGGATCCGGATCCACTGTGAAAACCTCATACACACGTGGCAGGATCCTGATGGACTGTGAAACCCCAGACACAACTGGCAGGATCCTGATACACTGTGAAAATCCCATACACACCTGGCAGGATCCTGATCCACTGTGAAAACCCCACACACAACTGGCAGGATCCTGACCCACTGTGAAAACCCCGTACACACATGGCAGGATCCTGATTCACTGTGAAACCCCATACACACCTGGCAGTTTCCTCATCCACTGTGAAACCCCCATACACACCTGGCAGAATCCTGATCCACTGTGAAAACCCGTTCTCATTTGGCAGGATCCTGATACACTGTGAAACCCCATACACACCTGGCTGGATCCTGATCCACTGTGAAACCCCCATACACACCTGGAAGCATCCTGATACACTGCGATAGCCCATACACACCTGGCAGGATCCTGAACCTCTGTGAAAACCCCATACACTCCTGGCAGATCCTGATACTGTGTGAAAACCCCAGACACACCTGGCAGTATCCTGATCCACTGTGAAACCCCCAAACACAGCTGGCAGATCCTGATACACTGTGAAACCCCCATACACACCTGGCAGATCTTGATACTCTGTGAAAACCCCATACACACCTGGCAGGATCCTGATCCACTGTGAAACCCCATACACACCTGGCAGGATCCTGATGCGCTGTGAAACCCCCATACACACCTGCCAAGATCATGAAACACTGTGAAAACCCCAAACACACCTGGCAGGATCCTGATGCACTGTGAAACCCCATACTCACGTGACAGGATCCTGATCCACTGTGAAAACCCCATACACACCTGGCAGGATCCTGATCGAATGTGAAACCCCATACACACCTGGCAAGATCATGATACACTGTCAAAACCCCATACAGACCTGGCAGGATCCTGATCCACTGTGAAACCCCATACACACCTGGCAGGATCCTGATCCACTGTGAAAATCCCATACACACCTGGCAGGATCCGGATCCACTGTGAAAACCTCATACACACGTGGCAGGATCCTGATCCACTTTGAAACCCCGTTCACATTTGGCAGGATCCTGATCCACTGTGAAACCCCATACACACCTGGCAGGATCCTGATGCCCTGTGAAACCCCCATACACACCTGCCAAGATCATGATACACTGTGAAAACCCCAAACACACCTGGCAGGATCCTGATGCACTGTGAAACCCCATACACACCTGGCAAGATCATGATACACTGTCAAAACCCCATACAGACCTGGCAGGATCCTGATCCACTGTGAAACCCCATACACACCTGGCAGGATTCTGATCCACTGTGAAAATCACATATACACCTGGCAGGATCCGGATCCACTGTGAAAACCTCATACACACGTTGCAGGATGCTGATGGACTGTGAAACCCCATACACAACTGGCAGGATCCTGATACACTGTGAAAACACCATACACACCTGGCAGGATCCTGATCCACTGTGAAAACCCCAGACACAACTGGCAGGATCCTGATCCACTGTGAAAACCCCGTACACTAGTGGCAGGATCCTGATCCACTGTGAAAACCCCACACACAAGTGGCAGGATCCTGATCCACTGTGAAAAACCCAGACATAGCTGGCAGGATACTGATCCACTGTGAAAACTCCATACACACGTGGCAGGATCCTGATCCACTGTGAGAACCCCATACACTAGTGGCAGGATCCTGATCCACTGTGAAAACTCCATACACAAGTGGCAGGATCCTGATCCACTGTGAAAACCCCAGACATAGCTGGCAGGAACCTGATACAATGTGAAAACCCCAAACACACATGGCAAGATCATGATAAACTGTGAAAACCCCATGCACACCTGGCAAGATCATGATACACTGTGAAACCCCATATACACCTGGCAAGATCATGATACACTGTGAAAAACCCATACACACCTGGCAGGATCCTGATGCACTCTGAAACCCCCATACTCACCTGGCAGGATCCTGATACACTGTGAAAACCCCATGCACACCTGGCAGGATCTTGATCCACTGTGAAAACCACAAACACAACTGGCAGGATCCTGATCCACTGTGAAAACCACAAACACACCTGGCAGGATCCTGATCCACTGTGAATACCCTGTTCAAACTTGGCAGGATCCTGATACACTGTGAAACCCCATTCACATCTGGCAGGATCCTGATCCACTGTGAAAACCCCATACATACCTGGCAGGATCCTGATACACAGTGAAACCCCATTCACATCTGGCAGGATCCTGATACACTGTGAAACCGCATGCACACCTGGCAGGTTCCTGATCCACTGTGAAACCCTATACACACCTGGCAGGATCCTGATCCACTCTGAAAACCCCATACACATCTGGCAGGATCCCGATCCACTGTGAAAACCCCATGCACACGTGGCAGGATCCTGATCCACTCTGAAAACCCCGTACACATCTGGCAGGATCCTGATACACTGTGAAAACCCCATACACACGTGGCAGGATTCTGATGTACTGTGAAACCCCCATACACACCTGGCAGGATCCTGATACACTGTGAAAACACCATACACACCTGGCAGGATCCTGATCCACTGTGTCAACCCCATACACACGTGGCAGGATCCTGATCCACTGTGAAAACCCCATACACTAGTGGCAGGATCCTGATCCACTGTGACAACCCCATGCACACGTGGCAGGATCCTGATCCACTGTGAAAACCCCATACACTAGTGGCAGGATCCTGATCCACTGTGAAAACCCCAGACACAAGTGGCAGGATCCTGATCCACTGTGAAAAACCCAGACATAGCTGGCAGGATACTGATCCACTGTGAAAACTCCATACACAAGTTACAGGATCCTGATCCACTGTGAAAACCCCAGACATAGCTGGCAGGAACCTGATACAATGTGAAAACCCCAAACACACATGGCAAGATCATGATAAACTGTGAAAACCCCATGCACTCCCGGCAAGATCATGATACACTGTGAAACCCCATATACACCTGGCAAGATCATGATACACTGTGAAAAACCCATACACACCTGGCAGGATCCTGATGCACTCTGAAACCCCCATACTCACCTGGCAGGATCCTGATACACTGTGAAAACCCCATGCACACCTGGCAGGAGATTGATCCACTGTGAAAACCACAAACACAACTGGCAGGATCCTGATCCACTGTGAAAACCACAAACACAGCAGGCAGGATCCTGATCCACTGTGAATACCCCGTTCAAACTTGGCAGGATCCTGATACACTGTGAAACCCCATTCACATCTGGCAGGATCCTGATCCACTGTGAAAACCCCATACACACCTGGCAGGATCCTGATGCACTCTGAAACCCCCATACTCACCTGGCAGGATCCTGATACACTGTGAAAACCCCATGCACACCTGGCAGGATCTTGATCCACTGTGAAAACCACAAACACAACTGGCAGGATCCTGATCCACTGTGAAAATCACAAACACAGCAGGCAGGATCCTGATCCACTGTGAATACCCTGTTCAAACTTGGCAGGATCCTGATACACTGTGAAACCCCATTCACATCTGGCAGGATCCTGATCCACTGTGAAAACCCCATACATACCTGGCAGGATCCTGATACACAGTGAAACCCCATTCACATCTGGCAGGATCCTGATACACTGTGAAACCGCATGCACACCTGGCAGGTTCCTGATCCACTGTGAAACCCTATACACACCTGGCAGGATCCTGATCCACTCTGAAAACCCCATACACATCTGGCAGGATCCCGATCCACTGTGAAAACACCATACACACCTGGCAGGATCCTGATCCACTGTGTCAACCCCATACACACGTGGCAGGATCCTGATCCACTGTGAAAACCCCATACACTAGTGGCAGGATCCTGATCCACTGTGACAACCCCATGCACACGTGGCAGGATCCTGATCCACTGTGAAAACCCCATACACTAGTGGCAGGATCCTGATCCACTGTGAAAACCCAAGACACAAGTGGCAGGATCCTGATCCACTGTGAAAAACCCAGACATAGCTGGCAGGATACTGATCCACTGTGAAAACTCCATACACAAGTTACAGGATCCTGATCCACTGTGAAAACCCCAGACATAGCTGGCAGGAACCTGATACAATGTGAAAACCCCAAACACACATGGCAAGATCATGATAAACTGTGAAAACCCCATGCACTCCCGGCAAGATCATGATACACTGTGAAACCCCATATACACCTGGCAAGATCATGATACACTGTGAAAAACCCATACACACCTGGCAGGATCCTGATGCACTCTGAAACCCCCATACTCACCTGGCAGGATCCTGATACACTGTGAAAACCCCATGCACACCTGGCAGGATCCTGATCCACTGTGAAAACCACAAACACAGCAGGCAGGATCCTGATCCACTGTGAATACCCCGTTCAAACTTGGCAGGATCCTGATACACTGTGAAACCCCATTCACATCTGGCAGGATCCTGATCCACTGTGAAAACCCCATACATACCTGGCAGGATCCTGATACACAGTGAAACCCCATTCACATCTGGCAGGATCCTGATACACTGTGAAACCGCATGCACACCTGGCAGGTTCCTGATCCACTGTGAAACCCTATACACACCTGGCAGGATCCTGATCCACTCTGAAAACCCCATACACATCTGGCAGGATCACGAACCACTGTGAAAACCCCATGCACACGTGGCAGGATCCTGATCCACTCTGAAAACCCCATACACATCTGGCAGGATCCTGATACACTGTGAAAACCCCATACACACGTGGCAGGATTCTGATGTACTGTGAAACCCCCATACACACCTGGCAGGATCCTGATACACTGTGAAAACACCATACACACCTGGCAGAATCCTGATCCACTGTGACAACCCCATGCACACGTGGCAGGATCCTGATCCACTGTGAAAACCCCATACACTAGTGGCAGGATCCTGATCCACTGTGAAAACCCCAGACATAGCTGGCAGGATACTGATCCACTGTGAAAACTCCATACACACGTGGCAGGATCCAGATCCACTGTGAAAACCCCATACACTAGTGGCAGGATCCTGATCCACTGTGAAAACCCCAGACACAAGTGGCAGGATCCTGATCCACTGTGAAAACCCCAGACATAGCTGGCAGGATCCTGATACACTGTGAAAACCCCAAACACACATGGCAAGATCATGATACACTGTGAAAACCCCATGCACACCTGGCAAGATCATGATACACCGTGAAACCCCATATGCACCTGGCAAGATCATGATACACTGTGAAAAACCCAAACACACCTGGCAGGAACCTAATGCACCCTGAAACCCCCATACTCACCTGGCAGGATCCTGATACACTGTGAAAACCCCATGCACACCTGGCAGGATCTTGATCCACTGTGAAAACCCCATACACACCTTGCAGGATCATGAAACACTGTGAAAACCCCAGACACAGCAGGCAGGATACTGATCCACTGTGAATACCCCGTTCAAACTTGGCAGGATCCTGATACACTGTGAAACCCCATTCACATCTGGCAGGATCCTGATCCACTGTGAAAACCCCATACATACCTGGCAGGATCCTGATACACAGTGAAACCCCATTCACATCTGGCAGGATCCTGATACACTGTGAAACCGCATGCACACCTGGCAGGTTCCTGATCCACTGTGAAACCCTATACACACCTGGCAGGATCCTGATACACTGTGAATACCCCATACACACCTGGCAGGATCCTGATCCACTGTGAAAACCCCATACACAGCAGGCAGCATCCTGATCCACTCTGAATACCCCATTCAAACTTGGCAGGATCCTGATACACTGTGAAACCCCGTTCACATTTGGCAGGATCCTGAGACACTGTGAAACCCCATACACACCTGGCAAGATCATGATCCACTCTGAAAACCCATACACACCTGGCAAGGTCATGATACACTGTGAACACCCATACACACGTGGCAGGATCCTGATCCACTGTAAAAACCCCACACACACCTGGCTGGATCCTGATCCGCTGTGAAAACCCAAACAAACCTGGCATGATCCTGATAAACTGTGAAACCCCCCAAACACACCTGGCACGTTCCTGATACATAGTGAAAACCCCAAACACACCTGGCAAGATCCTGATACACTGTGAAAACCCCAAACACGCCTGGCAGGATCCTGATGCACTGTGAAAACCCATACACACGTGGCAGTATCCTGATCCACATGTGAAAACCCCATACACACCTGGCAGGATCCTGATCCACTGTGAAACCCCATACACACCTGGCAAGATCATGATACTCTGTGAAAACCCCAGACACACCTGGCAGGATCCTGATCCACTGTGAAAAACCCATACACACCTGGCAGGATCCTGATACACTGTGAAACCCCATTCACTTCTGGCAGGATCCTGATCCACTGTGAAAACCCCATACATACCTGGCAGGATCCTGATACACAGTGAACCCTCATTCACATCTGGCAGGATCCTGATACAATGTGAAACCCCATGCACACCTGGCAGGTTCCTGATCAACTGTGAAACCCCCATACACACCTGGCAGGATCCTGATCCACTGTGAAACGCCGTTCACATTTTGCAGGATCCTGATCCACTCTGAAACCCCTTTCACACCTGGCAGGATCCTGATAAACTGTGAAACACCACTCACACCTGGCAGGATCCTGATAAACTGTGAAAACCCCAAACTCACCTGGCAGGATCCTGATACACTGTGAAAACCCCATTCACCTCTGGCAGGATCCTGATACACTGTGAAACCCCCATACACACCTGGCAGGATCCTGATCCACTGTGAAACCGCCATACACACCTGGAAGGATCCTGATACACTGTGAAACCCCAGACACATCTGGCAGGATCCTGATACACTGTGAAACCCCACACATACCTGGTTGGATCCTGATCCATTGTGAAACCCCATACACACCTGGAAGTATCCTGAAACGCTGTGAAACCCCATACACACCTGGAAGGATCCTGATACACTGTGAATCCCCATACACACCTGGCAGGATGCTGATTCACTGTGAAACCCCCATACACACCTGGCAGAGCCTGATACACTCTGAAAACCCCATACACACCTGGCAGACCCTGATACACTGTGAAAACCCCAGACACATGTGGCAGGATACTGATGCACTGTGAAAACCCCAGACACATCTGGCAGGATACTGATGCACTGTGAAAACCCCATTCACACCTGGCTTGATCCTGATACACTGTGAAACCCCATACACACCTGGCAGATCCTCATACACTCTGAAACCCCATACACAACTGGCAGGATCCTGATACACTGTGAAACCCCATACACACCTGGCAGATCCTGATACACTCTGAAACCCCATACACAACTGGCAGGATCCTGATCCACTGTGAAACCCCAGACACATCTGGCAGGATCCTGATGCACTGTGAAAAGCCCATACACACCTGGCAGATCCTGATGCACTGTGAAAACCCCATACACTCCTGGCAGGATCCTGATGCACTGTGAAACCCCATACGCACCTGGCAGATCCTGATCCACTGTGAAACCCCCAAACACACCTGGAAGGATCGTGATGCAATGCTAAATCCCAGACACATCTGGCAGGATCCTGATGCACTGTGAATGCCACATACACACCTGGTAGATCCTGATGCACTGTGAAAACCCCAGACACATCTTGCAGGATCCTGATACACTGTGAAAACCCCGTAGACACCTGGCTGATCCTGATACACTGTGAAAACCGCAGACACATCTGGCAGGATCCTGATGCACTGTGAAATCCCCAGACACATCTGGCAGTATCCTGATGCACTGTGAAAACCCCATACACACCTGGCAGATCCTGATACACTGTGAAAGGCCATACACATCTGGCAGGATCCTGATGCACTGTGAAACCCCGTACACACCTGGCTGGATCCTGATACACTGTGAAATCCCATACACATCTGGCAGGATCCTTATCCACTGTGAAACCCCATACACACCTGGCAGGATCTCGCTCCACTGTGAAAACCCCGCACACACCTGGCAGGATCCTGATACACTGTGAAAACCCCATTCACATCTGGCAGGATGCTGATACAATGTGAAAACCCCAGACACTTCTGGCAGGATACTGATACACAGTTAAAACCCCATTCACACCTGGCAGGATCCTGATACACTGTGAAAACCCCATGCACACCTGGCAGATACTGATACATTGTGAAAACCCCATGCACACCTGGCAGGATCCTGAGCCACGGTGAAAACCCCATTCATAGCTGGCAGGATGCTGATCCACTCTGAAACCCCATATACACCTGGCAAGTTCATGATACACTGTGAAAACCCCAAACACAAGTGGCAGGAACCTGATGCTCTGTGAAAACCCAAAACACATCTGGCAACATCATGATGCACTGTTAAATCCCCAAACACACCTGGCAGGATCCTGATCCACTGTGAAAACCCCATTCACACCTGGCTTGATCCTGATACACTGTGAAAACCCCATACACACCTGGCAGATCCTCATACACTCTGAAACCCCATACACAACTGGCAGGATCATGATACACTGTGAAACCCCATACACACCTGGCAGATCCTGATACACTCTGAAACCCCATACACAACTGACAGGATCCTGATCCACTGTGAAACCCCAGACACATCTGGCAGGATCCTGATGCACTGTGAAAACCCCATACACACCTGGCAGATCCTGATGCACTGTGAAAACCCCATACACACCTGGCAGGATCCTGATGCACTGTGAAACCCCATCCACACCTGGCAGATCCTGATCCACTGTGAAACCCCCAAACACACCTGGAATGATCATGATGCACTGTGAAACCCCAGACACATCTGGCAGGATCCTGATGCACTTTGAAAACCACATACACACCTGGCAGATCCTGATGCACTGTGAAAACCCCAGACACATCTGGCAGGATCCTGATACACTGTGAAAACCCCGCAGACACCTGGCTGATCCTGATACACTGTGAAATCCCCAGACACATCTGGCAGTATCCTGATGCACTGTGAAAACCCCATACACACCTGGCAAATCATGATACACTGTGAAAAGCCATACACATCTGGCAGGATCCTGATGCACTGTGAAACCCCGTACACACCTGGCTGGATCCTGACACACTGTGAAATCCCATACACATCTGGCAGGATCCTTATCCACTGTGAAACCCCATACACACCTGGCAGGATCTCGCTCCACGGTGAAAACCCCGCACACACCTGGCAGGACCTGATACACTGTGAAAACCCCATTCACATCTGGCAGGATGCTGACACAATGTGAAACCCCCAGACACATCTGGAAGGATCCTGATACACTGTGAAACCCCAGACACATCTGGCAGGATCCTGATACACTTTGAAACCCAATACACACCTGGCAGGATCCTGATCCACTGTGAAACCCCCATACACAGCTGGCAAATCCTGATACACTTTGAAAACCCAATACACACCTGGAAGGATCCTGATACACTGTGAAACCCCACACATACCTGGTTGGATCCTGATCCATTGTGAAACCCCATAAACACCTGGAAGTATCCTGAAACGCTGTGAAACCCCATACACACCTGGAAGGATCCTGATACACTGTGAATCCCCATACACACCTGGCAGGATGCTGATCCACTGTGAAACCCCCATACACACCTGGCAGAGCCTGATACACTATGAAAACCCCATACACACCTGGCAGACCCTGATACACTGTGAAAACCCCAGACACATCTGGCAGGATACTGATGCACTGTGAAAACCCCAGACACATCTGGCAGGATACTGATGCACTGTGAAAACCCCATTCACACCTGCTTGATCCTGATACACTGTGAAACCCCATACACACCTGGCAGATCCTCATACACTCTGAAACCCCATTAACAACTGGCAGGATCCTGATACACTGTGAAACCCCATACACACCTGGCAGATCCTGATACACTCTGAAACCCCATACACAACTGGCAGGATCCTGATTTACTGTGAAACCCCAGACACATCTGGCAGGATCCTGATGCACTGTGAAAAGCCCATACACACCTGGCAGATCCTGATGCACTGTGAAAACCCCATACACACCTGGCAGGATCCTGATGCACTGTGAAACCCCATACACACCTGGCAGATCCTGATCCACTGTGAAACCCCCAAACATACCTGGAAGGATCGTGATGCAATGTGAAACCCCAGACACATCTGGCAGGATCCTGATGCACTGTGAATGCCACATACACACCTGGTAGATCCTGATGCACTGTGAAAACCCCAGACACATCTGGCAGGATCCTGATACACTGTGAAAACCCCGTAGACACCTGGCTGATCCTGATACACTGTGAAAACCGCAGACACATCTGGCAGGATCCTGATGCACTGTGAAATCCCCAGACACATCTGGCAGTATCCTGATGCACTGTGAAAACCCCATACACACCTGGCAGATCCTGATACACTGTGAAAAGCCATACACATCTGGCAGGATCCTGATGCACTGTGAAACCCCGTACACACCTGGCTGGATCCTGATACACTGTGAAATCCCATACACATCTGGCAGGATCCTTATCCACTGTGAAACCCCATACACACCTGGCAGGATCTCGCTCCACTGTGAAAACCCCGCACACACCTGGCAGGATCCTGATACACTGTGAAAACCCCATTCACATCTGGCAGGATGCTGATACAATGTGAAAACCCCAGACACATCTGGCAGGATACTGATACACAGTTAAAACCCCATTCACACCTGGCAGGATCCTGATACACTGTGAAAACCCCATGCACACCTGGCAGATACTGATACATTGTGAAAACCCCATGCACACCTGGCAGGATCCTGAGCTACGGTGAAAACCCCATTCATAGCTGGCAGGATCCTGATACACTGTGAAACCCCATTCACACCTGGCAGATCCTGATCCACTGTGAAAACCCCATACACACCTGGCAGGATCCTGATCCACTCTGAAACCCCGTTCACATCTGGCAGGATGCTGATCCACTCTGAAACCCCATACACACCTGGCAAGTTCATGATACACTGTGAAAACCCCAAACACAAGTGGCAGGAACCTGATGCTCTGTGAAAACCCCAAACACATCTGGCAACATCATGATGCACTGTTAAATCCCCAAACACACCTGGCAGGATCCTGATCCACTGTGAAAACCCCATTCACACCTTGCTTGATCCTGATACACTGTGAAACCCCATACACACCTGGCAGATCCTCATACACTCTGAAACCCCATACACAACTGGCAGGATCATGATACACTGTGAAACCCCATACACACCTGGCAGATCCTGGTACACTCTGAAACCCCATACACAACTGACAGGATCCTGGTCCACTGTGAAACCCCAGACACATCTGGCAGGATCCTGATGCACTGTGAAAACCCCATACACACCTGGCAGATCCTGATGCACTGTGAAAACCCCATACACACCTGGCAGGATCCTGATGCACTGTGAAACCCCATACACACCTGGCAGATCCTGATCCACTGTGAAACCCCCAAACACACCTGGAAGGATCATGATGCACTGTGAAACCCCAGACACATCTGGCAGGATCCTGATGCACTTTGAAAACCACATACACACCTGGCAGATCCTGATGCACTGTGAAAACCCCAGACACATCTGGCAGGATCCTGATACACTGTGAAAACCCCGCAGACACCTGGCTGATCCTGATACACTGTGAAAACCGCAGACACATCTGGCAGGATCCTGATGCACTGTGAAATCCCCAGACACATCTGGCAGTATCCTGATGCACTGTGAAAACCCCATACACACCTGGCAGATCCTGATACACTGTGAAAAGCCATACACATCTGGCAGGATCCTGATGCACTGTGAAACCCCGTACACACCTGGCTGGATCCTGATACACTGTGAAATCCCATACACATCTGGCAGGATCCTTATCCACTGTGAAACCCCATACACACCTGGCAGGATCTCGCTCCACGGTGAAAACCCCGCACACACCTGGCAGGACCTGATACACTGTGAAAACCCCATTCACATCTGGCAGGATGCTGACACAATGTGAAAACCCCAGACACATCTGGCAGGATACTGATACACAGTGAAAACCCCATTCACACCTGGCAGGATCCTGATACACTGTGAAAACCCCATACACACCTGGCGGATACTGATACATTGTGAAAACCCCATGCACACCTGGCAGGATCCTGATACACTGTGAAAACCCCATGCACACCTGGCAGGATCCTGAGCCACGGTGAAAACCTCATTCACTGCTGGCAGGATCCTGATACACTGTGAAACCCCATACACACCTGGCAGATCCTGATCCACTGTGAAAACCCCATACACACCTGGCAGGATCCTGATCCACTCTAAAACCCCGTTCACATCTGGCAGGATGCTGATCCACTCTGAAACCCCATACACACCTGGCAAGTACATGAAACACTGTGAAAACCCCAAACACAAGTGGCAGGATCCTGATGCTCTGTGAAAACCCCAAACACAACTGGCAACATCATGATGCACTGTTAAATCCCCAAACACACCTGGCAGGATCCTGATCCACTGTGAAAACCCCATCCACATCTGGCAGGATCCAGATACACTGTGGAAAACCCATACACACCTGGCAATATCATGATACACTGTGAAACCCCATACACACCTGGCAATATCCTGATAGACTGTGACAACACCATACACACCTGGCAAGATCATGATACACTGTGAAAAACCCATACACACCTGGCAGGATCCTGATCCACTGTGAAAACCCCATGCACACGTGGCAGGATCCTGATCCACTCTGAAAACCCCATACACATCTGGCAGGATCCTGATCCACTGTGAAAACCCCATGCACATCTGGCAGGATCCTGATACACTGTGAAAACCCCATACACACGTGGCAGGATTCTGATGTACTGTGAAACCCCCATACACACTTGGCAGGATCCTGATACACTGTGAATACACCATACACACCTTGCAGGATCCTGATCCACTGTGACAACCCCATACACACGTGGCAGGATCCTGATCCACTGTGAAAACCCCATGCACGAGTGGCAGGAACCTGATGCACTGTGAAAACCCCACACACAAGTGGCAGGATCCTGATCCACTGTGAAAACCCCAGACATAGCTGGCAGGATACTGATCCACTGTGAAAACTCCATACACACGTGGCAGGATCCTGATCCACTGTGAAAACCCCATAAACCAGTGGCAGGATCCTGATCCACTGTGAAAACCCCATACACAAGTGGCTTTATCCTGATCCACTGTGAAAACCCCAGACATAGCGGGCAGGATCCTGATACACTGTGAAAACCCCAAACACACATGGCAAAATCATGATACACTGTGAAAACCCCATGCACACCTGGCAAGATCATGATACACTGTGAAACCCCATATACACCTGGCAAGATCATGATACACTGTGAAAAACCCATACACACCTGGCAGGATCCTGATGCACTGTGAAACCCCCATACTCACCTGGCAGGATCCTGATACACTGTGAAAACCCCATACACACCTGGCAGATCCTGATACACTGTGAAACCCCGTACACACCTGGCTGGATCCTGATACACTGTGAAATCCCATACACATCTGGCAGGATCCTTATCCACTGTGAAACCCCATACACACCTGGCAGGATCCTGATGCACTGTGAAACCCCATACACACCTGGCAGATCCTGATCCACTGTGAAACCCCCAAACACACCTGGAAGGATCATGATGCACTGTGAAACCCCAGACACATCTGGCAGGATCCTGATGCACTGTGAAAACCAGATACACACCTGGCAGATCCTGATGCACTGTGAAAACCCCAGACACATCTGGCAGGATCCTGATACACTGTGAAAATCCCGTAGAAACCCTGCTGATCCTGATACACTGTGAAAACCGCAGACACATCTGGCAGGATCCTGATGCACTGTGAAATCCCCAGACACATCTGGCAGTATCCTGATGCACTGTGAAAACCCCATACACACCTGGCAGATCCTGATACACTGTGAAAAGCCATACACATCTGGCAGGATCCTGATGCACTGTGAAACCCCGTACACACCTGACTGGATCCTGAAACACTGTGAAATCCCATACACATCTGGCAGGATCCTTATCCACTGTGAAACCCCATACACACCTGGCAGGATCTCGCTCCACTGTGAAAACCCCGAACACACCTGGCAGGATCCTGATACACTTTGAAAACCCCATTCACATCTGGCAGGATGCTGATACAATGTGAAAACCCCAGACACATCTGGCAGGATTCTGATACACAGTGAAAACCCCATTCACACCTGGCAGGATCCTGATACACTGTGAAAACCCCATGCACACCTGGCAGGATCCTGAGCCACGGTGAAAACCCCATTCATAGCTGGCAGGATCCTGATACACTGTGAAACCCCATATACACCTGGCAGATCCTGATCCACTGTGAAAACCCCATGCACACCTGGCAGGATCCTGATCCACTCTGAAACCCCGTTCACATCTGGCAGGATGCTGATCCACTCTGAAACCCCAAACACACCTGGCAAGTTCATGAAACACTGTGAAAACCCCAAACACAAGTGGCAGGAACCTGATGCTCTGTGAAAACCCCAAACACAACTGGCAACATCATGATGCACTGTTAAATCCCCAAACACACCTGGCAGGATCCTGATCCACTGTGAAAACCCCATTCACACCTGGCTTGATCCTGATACACTGTGAAACCCCATACACACCTGGCAGATCCTCATACACTCTGAAACCCCATATACAACTGGCAGGATCCTGATACACTGTGAAACCCCATACACAACAGGCAGATCCTGATACACTCTGAAACCCCATACACAACAGGCAGGATCCTGATCCACTGTGAAACCCCAGACACATCTGGCAGGATCCTGATGCACTGTGAAAACCCCATAAACACCTGGCAGATCCTGATGCACTGTGAAAACCCCATACACACCTGGCAGGATCCTGATGCACTGTGAAACCCCATACACACCTGGCAGATCCTGATCCACTGTGAAACCCCCAAACACACCTGGAAGGATCATGATGCACTGTGAAACCCCAGACACATCTGGCAGGATCCTGATGCACTGTGAAAACCACATACACACCTGGCAGATCCTGATGCACTGTGAAAACCCCAGACACATCTGGCAGGATCCTGATACACTGTGAAAACCCCGTAGAAACCCTGCTGATCCTGATACACTGTGAAAACCGCAGACACATCTGGCAGGATCCTGATGCACTGTGAAATCCCCAGACACATCTGGCAGTATCCTGATGCACTGTGAAAACCCCATACACACCTGGCAGATCCTGATACACTGTGAAAAGCCATACACATCTGGCAGGATCCTGATGCACTGTGATACCCCGTACACACCTGACTGGATCCTGATACACTGTGAAATCCCATACACATCTGGCAGGATCCTTATCCACTGTGAAACCCCATACACACCTGGCAGGATCTCGCTCCACTGTGAAAACCCCGCACACACCTGGCAGGATCCTGATACACTTTGAAAACCCCATTCACATCTGGCAGGATGCTGATACAATGTGAAAACCCCAGACACATCTGGCAGGATACTGAGACACAGTGAAAACCCCATTCACACCTGGCAGGATCCTGATACACTGTGAAAACCCCATTCATAGCTGGCAGGATCCTGATACACTGTGAAACCCCATATACACCTGGCAGATCCTGATCCACTGTGAAAACCCCATACACACCTGGCAGGATCCTGATCCACTCTGAAACCGCGTTCACATCTGGCAGGATGCTGATCCACTCTGAAACCCCATACACCCCTGGCAAGTTCATGAAACACTGTGAAAACCCCAAACACAAGTGGCAGGAACCTGATGCTCTGTGAAAACCCCAAAAACAACTGGCAACATCATGATGCACTGTTAAATCCCCAAACACATCTGGCAGGATCCTGATCCACTGTGAAAACCCCATGCACATCTGGCAGGATCCTGATACACTGTGAAAACCCCATACACACGTGGCAGGATTCTGATGTACTGTGAAACCCCCATACACACCTGGCAGGATCCTGATACACTGTGAAAACACCATACACACCTTGCAGGATCCTGATCCACTGTGACAACCCCATATACACGTGGCAGGATTCTGATCCACTGTGAAAACCCCATACACGAGTGGCAGGAACCTGATCCACTGTGAAAACCCCACACACAAGTGGCAGGATCCTGATCCACTGTGAAAACCCCAGACATAGCTGGCAGGATACTGATCCACTGTGAAAACTCCATACACACGTGGCAGGATCCTGATCCACTGTGAAAACCCCATAAACCAGTGGCAGGATCCTGATCCACTGTGAAAACCCCATACACAAGTGGCATTATCCTGATCCACTGTGAAAACCCCAGACATAGCGGGCAGGATCCTGATACACTGTGAAAACCCCAAACACACATGGCAAAATCATGATACACTGTGAAAACCCCATGCACACCTGGCAAGATCATGATACACTGTGAAACCCCATATACACCTGGCAAGATCATGATACACTGTGAAAAACCCATACACACCTGGCAGGATCCTGATGCACTGTGAAACCCCCATACTCACCTGGCAGGATCCTGATACACTGTGAAAACCCCATACAAACCTGGCAGATCCTGATACACTGTGAAACCCCGTACACACCTGGCTGGATCCTGATACACTGTGAAATCCCATACACATCTGGCAGGATCCTTATCCACTGTGAAACCCCATACACACCTGGCAGGATCCTGATGCACTGTGAAACCCCATACACACCTGGCAGATCCTGATCCACTGTGAAAACCACATACACACCTGGCAGATCCTGATGCACTGTGAAAACCCCAGACACATCTGGCAGGATCCTGATACACTGTGAAAATCCCGTAGAAACCCTGCTGATCCTGATACACTGTGAAAACCGCAGACACATCTGGCAGGATCCTGATGCACTGTGAAATCCCCAGACACATCTGGCAGTATCCTGATGCACTGTGAAAACCCCATACACACCTGGCAGATCCTGATACACTGTGAAAAGCCATACACATCTGGCAGGATCCTGATGCACTGTGAAACCCCGTACACACCTGACTGGATCCTGATACACTGTGAAATCCCATACACATCTGGCAGGATCCTTATCCACTGTGAAACCCCATACACACCTGGCAGGATCTCGCTCCACTGTGAAAACCCCGCACACACCTGGCAGGATCCTGATACACTTTGAAAACCCCATTCACATCTGGCAGGATGCTGATACAATGTGAAAACCCCAGACACATCTGGCAGGATTCTGATACACAGTGAAAACCCCATTCACACCTGGCAGGATACTGATACACTGTGAAAACCCCATGCACACCTGGCAGGATCCTGAGCCACGGTGAAAACCCCATTCATAGCTGGCAGGATCCTGATACACTGTGAAACCCCATATACACCTGGCAGATCCTGATCCACTGTGAAAACCCCATACACACCTGGCAGGATCCTGATCCACTCTGAAACCCCGTTCACATCTGGCAGGATGCTGATCCACTCTGAAACCCCATACACTCCTGGCAAGTTCATGAAACACTGTGAAAACCCCAAAAACAAGTGGCAGGAACCTGATGCTCTGTGAAAACCCCAAACACAACTGGCAACATCATGATGCACTGTTAAATCCCCAAACACACCTGGCAGGATCCTGATCCACTGTGAAAACCCCATTCACACCTGGCTTGATCCTGATACACTGTGAAACCCCATACACACCTGGCAGATCCTCATACACTCTGAAACCCCATACACAACTGGCAGGATCCTGATACACTGTGAAACCCCATACACAACAGGCAGATCCTGATACACTCTGAAACCCCATACACAACAGGCAGGATCCTGATCCACTGTGAAACCCCAGACACATCTGGCAGGATCCAGATGCACTGTGAAAACCCCATACACACCTGGCAGATCCTGATGCACTGTGAAAACCCCATACACACCTGGCAGGATCCTGATGCACTGTGAAACCCCATACACACCTGGCAGATCCTGATCCACTGTGAAACCCCCAAACACACCTGGAAGGATAATGATGCACTGTGAAACCCCAGACACATCTGGCAGGATCCTGATGCACTGTGAAAACCACATACACACCTGGCAGATCCTGATGCACTGTGAAACCCCCAAACACACCTGGAAGGATCATGATGCACTGTGAAACCCCAGACACATCTGGCAGGATCCTGATGCACTGTGAAATCCCCAGACATATCTGGCAGTATCCTGATGCACTGTGAAAACCCCATACACACCTGGCAGATCCTGATACACTGTGAAAAGCCATACACATCTGGCAGGATCCTGATGCACTGTGAAACCCCGTACACACCTGACTGGATCCTGATACACTGTGAAATCCCATACACATCTGGCAGGATCCTTATCCACTGTGAAACCCCATACACACCTGGCAGGATCTCGCTCCACTGTGAAAACACCGCACACACCTGGCAGGATCCTGATACACTTTGAAAACCCCATTCACATCTGGCAGGATGCTGATACAATGTGAAAACCCCAGACACATCTGGCAGGATACTGATACACAGTGAAAACCCCATTCACACCTGGCAGGATCCTGATACACTGTGAAAACCCCATTCATAGCTGGCAGGATCCTGATACACTGTGAAACCCCATATACACCTGGCAGATCCTGATCCACTGTGAAAACCCCATACACACCTGGCAGGATCCTGATCCACTCTGAAACCCCGTTCACATCTGGCAGGATGCTGATCCACTCTGAAACCCCATACACCCCTGGCAAGTTCATGAAACACTGTGAAAACCCCAAACACAAGTGGCAGGAACCTGATGCTCTGTGAAAACCCCAAAAACAACTGGCAACATCATGATGCACTGTTAAATCCCCAAACACACCTGGCAGGATCCTGATCCACTGTGAAAACCCCATTCACACCTTGCTTGATCCTGATACACTGTGAAACCCCATACACACCTGGCAGATCCTCATACACTCTGAAACCCCATACACTCTTGGCAGGATCCTGATACACTGTGAAACCCCATACACAACAGGCAGATCCTGATACACTCTGAAACCCCATACACAACAGGCAGGATCCTGATCCACTGTGAAACCCCAGACACATCTGGCAGGATCCTGATGCACTGTGAAAACCCCATACACACCTGGCAGATCCTGATGCACTGTGAAAACCCCATACACACCTGGCAGGATCCTGATGCACTGTGAAACCCCATACACACCCGGCAGATCCTGATCCACTGTGAAACCCCCAAACACACCTGGAAGGATCATGATGCACTGTGAAACCCCAGACACATCTGGCAGGATCCTGATGCACTGTGAAAACCACATACACACCTGGCAGATCCTGATGCACTGTGAAAACCCCAGACACATCTGGCAGGATCCTGATACACTGTGAAAACCCCGCAGACACCTGGCTGATCCTGATACACTGTGAAAACCGCAGACACATCTGGCAGGATCCTGATGCACTGTGAAATCCCCAGACACATCTAGCAGTATCCTGATGCACGGTGAAAACCCCATACACACCTGGCTGGATCCTGATACACTGTGAAATCCCATACACATCTGGCAGGATCCTTATCCACTGTGAAACCCCATACACACCTGGCAGGATCTCGCTCCACGGTGAAAACCCCGCACACACCTGGCAGGACCTGATACACTGTGAAAACCCCATTCACATCTGGCAGGATGCTGATACAATGTGAAAACCCCAGACACATCTGGCAGGATACTGATACACAGTGAAAACCCCATTCACACCTGGCAGGATCCTGATACACTGTGAAAACCCCATACACACCTGGCAGATACTGATACTTTGTGAAAACCCCATGCACACCTGGCAGGATCCTGATACACTGTGAAAACCCCATGCACACCTGGCAGGATCCTGAGCCACGGTGAAAACCCCATTCACAGCTGGCAGGATCCTGATACACTGTGAAACCCCATACACACCTGGCAGATCCTGATCCACTGTGAAAACCCCATACACCCCTGGCAGGATCCTGATCCACTCTGAAACCCCGTTCACATCTGGCAGGATGCTGATCCACTCTGAAACCCCATACACGCCTGGCAAGTTCATGAAACACTGTGAAAACCCAAAACACAAGTGGCAGGAACCAGATGCTCTGTGAAAACCCCAAACACAACTGGCAACATCATGATGCACTGTTAAATCCCCAAACACACCTGGCAGGATCCTGATCCACCGTGAAAACCCCATCCACATCTGGCAGGATCCAGATACACTGTGGAAAACCCATACACACCTGGCAATATCATGATACACTGTGAAACCCCATACACACCTGGCAATATCCTGATACACTGTGACAACCCCATACACACCTGGCAAGATCATGATACACTGTGAAAAACCCATACACACCTGGCAGGATCCTGATCCACTGTGAAAACCCCATGCACACGTGGCAGGATCCTGATCCACTCTGAAAACCCCATACACATCTGGCAGGATCCTGATCAACTGTGAAAACCCCATGCACATCTGGCAGGATCCTGAGACACTGTGAAAACCCCATACACACGTGGTAGGATTCTGATGTACTGTGAAACCCCCATACACACCTGGCAGGATCCTGATACACTGTGAAAACACCATACAGACCTTGCAGGATCCTGATCCACTGTGACAACCCCATACACACGTGGCAGGATCCTGATCCACTGTGAAAACCCCATACACGAGTGGCAGGAACCTGATCCACTGTGAAAACCCCATACACAAGTGGCAGGATCCTGATCCACTGTGAAAACCCCAGACATAGCTGGCAGGATACTGATCCACTGTGAAAACTCCATACACACGTGGCAGGATCCTGATCCACTGTGAAAACCCCATACACCAGTGGCAGGATCCTGATCCACTGTGAAAACCCCATACACAAGTGGCAGGATCCTGATCCACAGTGAAAACCCCAGACATAGCTGGCATAATCCTGATACACTGTGAAAACCCCAAACACACATGGGAAAATCATGATACACTGTGAAAACCCCATGCACACCTGGCAAGATCATGATACACTGTGAAACCCCATATACACCTGGCAAGATCATGATACACTGTGAAAAACCCATACACACCTGGCAGGATCCTGATGCACTGTGAAACCCCCATACTCACCTGGCAGGATCCTGATACACTGTGAAAACCCCATGCACACCTGGCAGGATCTTGATCCACTGTGAAAATCCCATACACACGTGGCAGGATCCTGATCCACTGTGAAAATCCCAAACACGCGTGGCAGGATACTGATCCACTGTGAAAACCCAATACACACGTGGCAGGATCCTGATTCACTGTGAAAACACCATACACACCTGGCAGGATCCTGATCCACTGCGAAAACTCCATACACACCTGGCAGGATCCTGATCCACTGTGAAAACCCCATACACACCTGGCAGGATCCTGAACCACTTTGAAAACCACATACACACGTGGCAGGGTCCTGATGAACTGTGAAACCCCCTCCACTCGTGGCAGGATCCTGCTACACTGTGAGTACCCCATACACAACTGGCAGGATCCTGATACACTGTGAAAACCCCATACACACCTGGCAGGATCCTGATCCACTGTGAAAACCCCATACACACATGGCAGGATCCTGATCCACTGTGAAAACCCCATACACACCTGGCAGGATCCTGATCCACTCTGAAACCCCATACACACCTGGCAAGGTCATGAAACACTGTGAAAACCCCAAACACAGGTGGCAGGAACCTGATGCTCTGTGAAAACCCCAAACACTACTGGCAACATCATGATGCACTGTTAAATCCCCAAACACACCTGGCAGGATCCTGATTCACTGTGAAAACCCCATACACATCTGGCAGGATCCAGATACACTGTGAAAACCCCATACACACCTGGCAATATCATGATGCACTGTGAAACCCCATACACACCTGGCAATATCCTGATACACTGTGACAACCCCATACACACCTGGCAAGATCATGATACACTGTGAAAAACCCATACACACCTGGCAGGAATCTGATCCACTGTGAAAATCCCATGCACACGTGGCAGGACCCTGATCCACTATGAAAACCCCATACACATCTGGCAGGATCCTGATCCACTGTGAAAACCCCATGCACACGTGGCAGGATCCTGATCCACTCTGAAAACCCCATACACATCTGGCAGGATCCTGATACACTGTGAAAAACCCATACACACGTGGCAGGATCCTGATGTACTGTGAAACCCACATACACACCTGGCAGGATCCTGATCCACTGTGAAAACCCCATACACACGTTGCAGGATCCTGATCCACTGTGAAAACCCCATACACTAGTGGCAGGATCCTGCTCCACTGTGAAAACCCCATGCACACGTGGCAGGATCCTGATCCACTGTGAAAACCCCAGACATGGCCGGCAGGATACTGATCCACTGTGAAAACTCCATACACACCTGGCAAGATCCTGATCCACTGTGAAAACCCCATACACACGTGGCAGGATCCTGATGCACTGTGAAACCCCCATACACACCTGTCAGGATCCTGATCCTCTGTGAAAACCCCGTACACAGCTGGCAGGAAGCTGATACACTGAGAAACCCATTTCACATCTGGCAGGATCCTGATACACTGTGAAACCCCATGCACACCTGGCAGGACCCTGATACACTGTGAAAACCCCATACACACCTGGCAGGATCCTGATCCACTGTGAAATCCCCAAACACACCTGGCAGGATTCTGATCCACTGTGAATCCCCACTCACACCTGGCAGTATTCTGATCCACTGTGAAACCCCCATACACACCTGGAAGGATTCTGATACACTGTGAAAACCCCATACACACCTGGCAATATCATGATGCACTGTGAAACCCCATACACACCTGGCAATATCCTGATACACTGTGACAACCCCATACACACCTGGCAAGATCATGATACACTGTGAAAAACCCATACACACCTGGCAGGATCCTGATCCAGTGTGAAAATCCCATGCACACGTGGCAGGACCCTGATCCACTCTGAAAACCCCATACACATCTGGCAGGATCCTGATCCACTGTGAAAACCCCATGCACACGTGGCAGGATCCTGATCCACTCTGAAAACCCCATACACACCTGGCAGGATCCTGATACACTGTGAAAAACCCATACACACGTGGCAGGATCCTGATGTACTGTGAAACCCACATACACACCTGGCAGGATCCTGATACACTGTGAAAACACCATACACACCTGGCAGGATCCTGATCCACTGTGAATACCCCATACACACGTTGCAGGATCCTGATCCACTGTGAAAACCCCATACACTAGTGGCAGGATCCTGATCCACTGTGAAAACCCCATACACACGTGGCAGGATCCTGATCCACTGGGAAAACCCCACACATGGCCGGCAGGATACTGATCCACTGTGAAAACTCCATACACACCTGGCAGGATCCTGATCCACGTTGAAAACCCCATACACACGTGGCAGGATCCTGATGCACTGTGAAACCCCCATACACACCTGTCAGGATCCTGATCCTCTGTGAAAACCCCGTACACACCTGGCAGGAAGCTGATACACTGAGAAACCCCATTCACATCTGGCAGGATCCTGATACACTGTGAAACCCCATGCACACCTGGCAGGATCCTGATACACTGTGAAAACCCCATACACACCTGGCAATATCATGATGCACTGTGAAACCCCATACACACCTGGCAATATCCTGATACACTGTGACAACCCCATACACACCTGGCAAGATCATGATACACTGTGAAAAACCCATACACACCTGGCAGGATCCTGATCCAGTGTGAAAATCCCATGCACACGTGGCAGGACCCTGATCCACTCTGAAAACCCCATACACATCTGGCAGGATCCTGATCCACTGTGAAAACCCCATGCACACGTGGCAGGATCCTGATCCACTCTGAAAACCCCATACACACCTGGCAGGATCCTGATACACTGTGAAAAACCCATACACACGTGGCAGGATCCTGATGTACTGTGAAACCCACATACACACCTGGCAGGATCCTGATACACTGTGAAAACACCATACACACCTGGCAGGATCCTGATCCACTGTGAATACCCCATACACACGTTGCAGGATCCTGATCCACTGTGAAAACCCCATACACTAGTGGCAGGATCCTGATCCACTGTGAAAACCCCATACACACGTGGCAGGATCCTGATCCACTGGGAAAACCCCACACATGGCCGGCAGGATACTGATCCACTGTGAAAACTCCATACACACCTGGCAGGATCCTGATCCACGTTGAAAACCCCATACACACGTGGCAGGATCCTGATGCACTGTGAAACCCCCATACACACCTGTCAGGATCCTGATCCTCTGTGAAAACCCCGTACACACCTGGCAGGAAGCTGATACACTGAGAAACCCCATTCACATCTGGCAGGATCCTGATACACTGTGAAACCCCATGCACACCTGGCAGGATCCTGATACACTGTGAAAACCCCATACACACCTGGCAGGATCCTGATCCACTGTGAAATCCCCAAACACACCTGGCAGGATTCTGATCCACTGTGAATCCCCACTCACACCTGGCAGTATTCTGATCCACTGTGAAACCCCGATACACACCTGGAAGGATTCTGATACACTGTGAAAGCCCAGACACATCTGGCAGGATGCTGATGCAAAGTGAAAACCCCATACACCCCTGGCAGGATCCTGATACACTGTGAAAACCCCATTTACACCTGGCAGGATCCTGATCCACTGTGAAACCCCCATACACACCTGGAAGGATCATGATGCACTGTGAATCCCCAGACACATCTGGCAGGATCCTGATGCACTGTGAAACCCCCATACACACCTGGAAGGATACTGATACACTGTGAGAGCACCATTCACATCTGGCAGGATCCTGATCCACTGAGAAACCTCGTTCACATTTGGCAAGATCAAGATACACTGTGAAAACCCCAAACACACCTGGCAAGATCATGATGCACTGTGAAAACCCCAAACGCACCAGGCAGGATCCTGATCCACTGTGTAAACCCCAAAAGCATCTGGCCGGATCCTGATACACTCTGAAAACCCCAAACACACATGGCAAGATCATGACACACTGTGAAAACCCCATACACACCTGGCAAGATCATGATACACTGTGAAAACCCATACACACCTGGCAGGATCCTGATGCACTCTGAAACCCCCATGCACACCTGGCAGGATCTTGATCCACTGTGAAAACCCCATACACACCTGGCAGGATCCTGATCGACTGTGAAAATCCCAAACACGCGTGGCAGGATACTGATCCACTGTGAAAACCCCATACACACGTGGCAGGATCCTGATTCACTGTGAAAACCCCATACACACCTGGTAGGATCCTGATCCACTGTGAAAACTCCATACACACCTGGCAGGATCCTGATCCACTGTGAAAACCCCATACACACCTGGAAGGATCCTGATACACTGTGAAACCCCGTTCACATTTGGCATGATCTTGATACACTGTAAAACCCCAGACACATCTGGCAGGATTTTGATGCACTGTGAAAACCCCATACACACCTGGCAGATCCAGATACACTGTGAAACCCCATACACACCTGGCAGTAAACTGATACACAGTTAAAACCCCATACACACCTGGCAGGATCCTGACACACTGTGAAACCCCATACACACCTGGCAGGATCCTGATATTTTGTGAAAACCCCATACACACCTGGCAGGACCCTGATACACAATGAAAACCCCATACACACCTGGCAGGATCCTGATACACTGTGAAAACACCATAAAAACCTGGCAGGACCCTGATACACTGTGAAAACCCCATACACAAGTGGCAGGATACCGATAAACTGTGAAAGCCACATACACACATGACACGACCCTGATACACTGTGAAAAACCCATACACACCTGGCAGGATCCTGATACCCTATGAAAACCCCATACACACCTGGCAGGATCCTGACACACTGTGAAAACCCCATACACACCTGGCAGGATACTGTTACACTGTGAAAACCCCATACACACCTGGCAGGATGCTGATACACTGTGAAAACACCATACACACCTGGCAGGGTCCTGATACACTGTGAAAACCCCATACACACCTTGCAGGAACCTGATACACTGTGAAAACCCCATACACACCTGGCAGGATTCTGATACACTGTGAAAACACCATACACACCTGGCAGGATCCTGATACACTGTGAAAACTCCATACACACCTGGCAAGATCCTGATGCACTGAAAGCCCCATACACATCTGGCAGGATCCTGATCCACTGTGAAACCGCATACACACCTGCAGGACCCCGCTCCACTGTGAAAACCCCGTACACACATGGCAGTATCCTGATGCACTGTGAAAACCCCATTCACATCTGGCAGGTTCGTGATACACTGTGAAACCCCATACACACCTGGCAGGATCTTGATACACTGTGAAACCCCAGACACATCTGGCAGGATCCTGATGCAATGTGAAAACCCCATACACACCTGGCAGATCCTGATACACTGTGAAACCCCATACACACCTGGCAGGATCCTGATCCACTGTGAAACCCCCATACACACCTGGCAGGATCCTGTTACACTGTGAAACCCCATACACACCTGGCAGGGCCTCGATACACTGTGAATCCCCATACACACCTGGCAGGAGCCTGATACACTGTGAAAACCCCATACACACCGGGCAGGATCCTGATGTACTGTGAAACCCACATACACACCTGGCAGGATCCTGATACACTGTGAAAACACCATACACACCTGGCAGGATCCTGATCCACTGTGAAAACCCCATACACACGTTGCAGGATCCTGATCCACTGTGAAAACCCCATACACTCGTGGCAGGATCCTGATCCACTGTGAAAACCCCATACACACGTGGCAGGATCCTGATCCACTGTGAAAACCCCAGACATGGCTGGCAGGATACTGATCCACTGTGAAAACTCCATACACACCTGGCAGGATCCTGATCCACTGTGAAAACCCCATACACACGTGGCAGGATCCTGATGCACTGTGAAACCCCCATACACACCTGTCAGGATCCTGATCCTCTGTGAAAACCCCGTACACACCTGGCAGGAAGCTGATACACTGAGAAACCCCATTCACATATGGCAGGATCCTGATACACTGTGAAACCCCATGCACACCTGGCAGGATCCTGATACACTGTGAAAACCCCATACACACCTGGCAGGATCCTGATCCACTGTGAAATCCCCAAACACATCTGGCAGGATTCTGATCCACTGTGAATCCCCACTCACACCTGGCAGTATTCTGATCCACTGTGAAACCCCCATACACACCTGGAAGGATTCTGATACACTGTGAAAACCCAGACACATCTGGCAGGATCCTGATGCACTGTGAAAACCCCATACACCCCTGGCAGGATCCTGATACACTGTGAAAACCCCATTTACACCTGGCAGGATCCTGATCCACGGTGAAACCCCCACACACACCTGGAAGGATCATGATGCACTGTGAAACCCCAGACACATCTGGCAGGATCCTGATGCACTGTGAAACCCCCATACACACCTGGAAGGATACTGATACACTGTGAGAGCAACATTCACATCTGGCAGGATCCTGATCCACTGTGAAACCTCGTTCACATTTGGCAAGATCAAGATACACTGTGAAAACCCCAAACACACCTGGCAAGATCATGATGCACTGTGAAAACCCCAAACACACCAGGCAGGATCCTGATCCACTGTGAAAACCCCAAAAACATCTGGCCGGATCCTGATATACTGTGAAAACCCCAAACACACATGGCAAGATCATGACACACTGTGAAAACCCCATACACACCTGGCAAGATCATGATACACTGTGAAAACCCATACACACCTGGCAGGATCCTGATGCACTCTGAAACCCCCATGCACACCTGGCAGGATCTTGATCCACTGTGAAAACACCATACACACCTGGCAGGATCCTGATCGACTGTGAAAATCCCAAACACGCGTGGCAGGATACTGATCCACTGTGAAAACCCCATACACACGTGGCAGGATCCTGATTCACTGTGAAAACCCCATACACACCTGGCAGGATCCTGATCCACTGTGAAAACTCCATACACACCTGGCAGGATCCTGATCCACTGTGAAAACCGCATACACACCTGGAAGGATCATGATGCACTGTGAAACCCCAGACACATCTGGCAGGATCCTGATGCACTGTGAAACCCCCATACACACCTGGAAGGATACTGATACACTATGAGAGCAACATTCACATCTGGCAGGATCCTGATCCACTGTGAAACCTCGTTCACATTTGGCAAGATCAAGATACACTGTGAAAACCCCAAACACACCTGGCAAGATCATGATGCACTGTGAAAACCCCAAACACACCAGGCAGGATCCTGATCCACTGTGAAAACCCCAAAAACATCTGGCCGGATCCTGATATACTGTGAAAACCCCAAACACACATGGCAAGATCATGACACACTGTGAAAACCCCATACACACCTGGCAAGATCATGATACACTGTGAAAACCCATACACACCTGGCAGGATCCTGATGCACTCTGAAACCCCCATGCACACCTGGCAGGATCTTGATCCACTGTGAAAACCCCATACACACCTGGCAGGATCCTGATCGACTGTGAAAATCCCAAACACGCGTGGCAGGATACTGATCCACTGTGAAAACCCCATACACACGTGGCAGGATCCTGATTCACTGTGAAAACCCCATACACACCTGGCAGGATCCTGATCCACTGTGAAAACTCCATACACACCTGGCAGGATCCTGATCCACTGTGAAAACCCCATACACACCTGGAAGGATCCTGATACACTGTGAAACCCCGTTCACATTTGGCATGATCTTGATACACTGTGAAACCCCAGAAACATCTGGCAGGATTTTGATGCACTGTGAAAACCCCATACACACCTGGCAGATCCTGATACACTGTGAAACCCCATACACACCTGGCACTAAACTGATACACAGTTAAAACCCCATACACACCTGGCAGGATCCTGACACACTGTGAAACCCCATACACCCCTGGCAGGATTCTGATATTTTGTGAAAACCCCATACACACCTGGCAGGACCCTGATACACAATGAAAACCCCATACACACCTGGCAGGATCCTGATACACTGTGAAAACACCATAAAAACCTGGCAGGACCCTGATACACTGTGAAAACCCCATGCACAAGTGGCAGGATACCGAGAAACTGTGAAAACCCCATACACACATGACAGGACCCTGATACACTGTGAAAAACCCATACACACCTGGCAGGATCCTGATACCCTATGAAAACCCCATACACACCTGGCAGGATCCTGACACACTGTGAAAACCCCATACACACCTGGCAGGATCCTGATACACAGTGAAAACCCCATACACACCTGGCAGGATACTGTTACACTGTGAAAACCCCATACACACCTGGCAGGATGCTGATACACTGTGAAAACACCATACACACCTGGCAGGATCCTGATGCACTGTGAAAACCCCATACACACCTGGCAGTATCCTGATACACTGTGAAAACCCCATACACACCTGGCAGGATTCTGATACACTGTGAAAACACCATACACACCTGGCAGGATCCTGATACACTGTGAAAACTCCATACACACCTGGCAAGATCCTGATGCACTGAAAGCCCCATACACACCTGCCAGGATCCTGATCCATTGTGAAAACACCAAACACACCTGGCAGGATCCTGATCCACTGTGAAACCGCATACACACCTGCAGGACCCCGCTCCACTGTGAAAACCCGTACACACATGGCAGTATCCTGATTCACTGTGAAAACCCCATTCACATCTGGCAGGTTAGTGATACACTGTGAAACCCCATACACACCTGGCAGGATCCTGATCCACTGTGAAACCCCGTTCACATTCGGCAGCATCCTGATACATTGTGAAACCCCATACACACCTGGCAGGATCTTGATACACTGTGAAACCCCAGACACATCTGGCAGGACCCTGATGCAATGTGAAAACCCCATACACACCTGGCAGATCCTGATACACTGTGAATACCACATACACACGTGGCAGGATCCTGATACAGTGTGAAAACCCCATACACACCTGGCAGGATCCTGATCCACTGTGAATACCCCATACACACCTGGCAGGATCCTGATACACTGTGAAAACAAATACACACCTGGCAGTATCCTGATCCACTGTGAAACCCCATACACACCTGGCAGGATCCTGATCCACTGTGAAACCCCCATACACACCTGGCAGGATCCTGTTACACTGTGAAACCCCATACACACCTGGAAGGGCCTAGATACACTGTGAATCCCCATACACACCTGGCAGGATCCTGATACACTGTGAAAACCCCATACACACCGGGCAGGATCCTGATACACTGTGAAAACCCCATACACACCTGGCAGATCCTGATACACTATGAAAATCCCATACACACCTGGCAGTACCCTGATACACTGTGAAAACCCCAAACACACCTGGCAGGATCCAGATCCACAGTGAAACCCCATTCACATATGGCAGGATCCTGATACACGGTGAAACCCCATACACACCTGGCAGGATCCTGATCCACTGTAAAACCCCGTTCACATTTGGCAGGATCCTGATACACTGTGAAACCCCCATACACAACTGGAAAGATCCTGATACACTGTGAAAATACCATTCACACCTGGCAGGAGCCTGATCCACTGTGAAGCCCCGTTCACATTTGGCAGCATCCTGATACACTGTGAAACCCCATACACACCTGACAGGATCTTGATGCACTGTGAAACCCCAGACACATCTGGCAGGATCCTGATGCACTGTGAGAACCACATGTACATCAGGCAGGATCCTGATACACTGTGAAAACCCCATACACACCTGGCAGGACACTGATACACTGTGAAAACCCCTTACATACCTGGCAGGATCCTGATTCACTGTGAAAACCCCGTACACACTTGGCAGGACCATGATACACTGTGAAAACCCCTTACACACCTGGCAGGATACTGATGCTCTGTGTAAATCCCATACACACCTGGCAGGATCCTGATCCACTGTGAAACCCCAAACACACCTTTCAGGATCCCGCTCCACTGTGAAAACCCCGTACACACCTGGCAGGATCCTGATAAACTGTGAGAACCCCATTCACATCTGGCAGGATCCTGACACACTGTGAAAACCCCATACACACCTGGCAGGTTCCTGATATACTGTGAAAACTCCCATACTCACCTGGCAGGATCCTGATACACTGTGAAAACCCCCAGACTCACCTGGCAGGATCCTGATACACTGTGAAACCACATAAACACCTGGCAGGATCCTGATACACAGTGAAAACCACATACACAACTGGCAGGATACTGATAAACTGAGAAAACCACATACACACCTGGCAGGATCCTGATACACTGTGAAAACCCCATACACACCTGGCAGATCCTTATACACTGTGAAACCCCATACACACCTGGCAGGATCCTGAAACACTATGAAACCCATACACACCTGGCAGGATCCTGATACACTGTGAAACCCCATACACATCTGGCAGAATCCTGACACACTGTGAAACCCCATACACACCTGGCAGGGCCCTGATAAACTGCGAAAATTCCATACACACCTGGCAGGATCCTGATACACTGTGAAAACTCCCATACTCACCTGGCAGGATCCTGATACACTGTGAAAACCCCCAGACACACCTGGCAGGATCCTGATACACTGTGAAACCACATCAACACCTGGCAGGATCCTGATTCACTGTGAAAACCCCTTACATACCTGGCAGGATCCTGTTACACTATGAAAACCCCGGACACACTTGGCAGGACCCTGATACACTGTGAAAACCCCTGAGACAGCCGGCAGGATCCTGATACACTGTGTAAACCCCATACACACCTGGCAGGATCCTGATCCACTGTGAAACCGCATACACACCTGCAGGACCCCGCTCCACTGTGAAAACCCCGTACACACATTTCAGTATCCTGATTCACTGTGAAAACCCAATTCACATCTGGCAGGATCCTGATACTCTGTGAAATCCCATACACACCTGGCAGGATCCTGATCCACTGTGAAACCCCGTTCACATTCGGCAGCATCCTGATACATTGTGAAACCCCATACACACCTGGCAGGATCTTGATACACTGTGAAACCCCAGACACATCTGGCAGGATCCTGATGCAATGTGAAAACCCCATACACACCTGGCAGATCCTGATACACTGTGAATACCCCATACACACGTGGCAGGATCCTGATACACTGTGAAAACCCCATACACACCTGGCAGGATCCTGATCCACTGTGAATACCCCATACACACCTGGCAGGATCCTGATACACTGTGCAAACAAATACACACCTGGCAGTATCCTTATCCACTGTGAAACCCCATACACACCTGGCAGGATCCTGATCCACTGTGAAACCCCCATACACACCTGGCAGGATCCTGTTACACTGTGAAACCCCATACACACCTGGCAGGGCCCTGATACACTGTGAATCCCCATACACACCTGGCAGGATCCTGATACACTGTGAAAACCCCATACACACCGGGCAGGATCCTGATACACTGTGAAAACCCCATACACACCTGGCAGATCCTGATACACTGTGAAAATCCCATACACACCTGGCAGTACCCTGATACACTGTGAAAACCCCAAACACACCTGGCCGGATCCAGATCCACAGTGAAACCCCATTCACATATGGCAGGATCCTGATACACGGTGAAACTCCATACACACCTGGCAGGATCCTGATCCACTGTGAAACCCCGTTCACATTTGGCAGGATCCTGATACACTGTGAATCCCCAGAAACACCTGGCAGGATCCTGATCCACTGTGAAACCCCCATACACAACTGGAAAGATCCTGATACACTGTGAAAACACCATTCACACCTGGCAGGAGCCTGATCCACTGTGAAACCCCGTTCACATTTGGCAGCATCCTGATACACTGTGAAACCCCACACACACCTGGCAGGATCTTGATGCACTGTGAAACCCCAGATACATCTGGCAGGATCCTGATGCACTGTGAAAACTCCATGTACATCAGGCAGGGTCCTGACACACAGTGAAACCCCATACACATCTGGCAGGAACCTGATGCACTGTGAAATCCCATACACACCTGGCAGGACCCTGATCCACTGTGAAAACCCCATACACACCTGGCAGGGTCCTGATAATCTGTGAAAACCCCATACACACCTGGCAGGATCCTGATACACTGTGAAAACCCCATAAACACCTGGCAGGATCCTGATACACTATGAAACCCCCATACACACCTGGCAGGATCTTGATACACTGTGAAAACCCATACAAACCTGGCAGGATCCTGATCAACTTTGAAACCTCATACAAACCTGGCAGGACCCTGATACACTGTGAAAACCCCATACACAAGTGGCAGGATACCGATAAACTGTGAAAACCCCATACACACATGACAGGACCCTGATACACTGCGAAAAACCCATACACACCTGGCAGGATCCTGATAGCCTATGAAAACCCCATACACACCTGGCAGGATCCTGACACACTGTGAAAACCCCATACACACCTGGCAGGATCCTGATACACAGTGAAAACCCCATACACACCTGGCAGGATACTGTTACACTGTGAAAACCCCATACACACCTGGCAGGATGCTGATACACTGTGAAAACACCATACACACCTGGCAGGATCCTGATGCACTGTGAAAACCCCATACACACCTGGTAGTATCCTGATACACTGTGAAAACCCCATACACACCTGGCAGGATTCTGATACACTGTGAAAACACCATACACACCTGGCAGGATCCTGATACACTGTGAAAACTCCATACACACCTGGCAAGATCCTGATGCACTGAAAGCCCCATACACACCTGCCAGGATCCTGATCCATTGTGAAAACACCAAACACACCTGGCAGGATCCTGATCCACTGTGAAACCGCATACACACCTGCAGGACCCCGCTCCACTGTGAAAACCCCGTACACACTTGGCAGTATCCTGATTCACTGTGAAAACCCCATTCACATCTGGCAGGTTCGTGATACACTGTGAAACCCCATACACACCTGGCAGGATCCTGATCCACTGTGAAACCCCGTTCACATTCGGCAGCATCCTGATACATTGTGAAACCCCATACACACCTGGCAGGATCTTGATACACTGTGAAACCCCAGACACATCTGGCAGGATCCTGATGCAATGTGAAAACCCCATACACACCTGGCAGATCCTGATACACTGTGAATACCACATACACACGTGGCAGGATCCTGATACAGTGTGAAAACCCCATACACACCTGGCAGGATCCTGATCCACTGTGAATACCCCATACACACCTGGCAGGATCCTGATACACTGTGAAAACAAATACACACCTGGCAGTATCCTGATCCACAGTGAAACCCCATACACACCTGGCAGGATCCTGATCCACTGTGAAACCCCCATACACACCTGGCAGGATCCTGTTACACTGTGAAACCCCATACACACCTGGAAGGGCCTAGATACACTGTGAATCCCCATACACACCTGGCAGGATCCTGATACACTGTGAAAACCCCATACACACCGGGCAGGATCCTGATACACTGTGAAAACCCCATACACACCTGGCAGATCCTGATACACTATGAAAATCCCATACACACCTGGCAGTACCCTGATACACTGTGAAAACCCCAAACACACCTGGCAGGATCCAGATCCACAGTGAAACCCCATTCACATATGGCAGGATCCTGATACACGGTGAAACCCCATACACACCTGGCAGGATCCTGATCCACTGTAAAACCCCGTTCACATTTGGCAGGATCCTGATACACTGTGAAACCCCCATACACAACTGGAAAGATCCTGATACACTGTGAAAATACCATTCACACCTGGCAGGAGCCTGATCCACTGTGAAGCCCCGTTCACATTTGGCAGCATCCTGATACACTGTGAAACCCCATACACACCTGACAGGATCTTGATGCACTGTGAAACCCCAGACACATCTGGCAGGATCCTGATGCACTGTGAGAACCACATGTACATCAGGCAGGATCCTGATACACTGTGAAAACCCCATACACACCTGGCAGGACACTGATACACTGTGAAAACCCCTTACATACCTGGCAGGATCCTGATTCACTGTGAAAACCCCGTACACACTTGGCAGGACCATGATACACTGTGAAAACCCCTTACACACCTGGCAGGATACTGATGCTCTGTGCAAATCCCATACACACCTGGCAGGATCCTGATCCACTGTGAAACCCCAAACACACCTGGCAGGATCCCGCTCCACTGTGAAAACCCCGTACACACCTGGCAGGATCCTGATAAACTGTGAGAACCCCATTCACATCTGGCAGGATCCTGACACACTGTGAAAACCCCATACACACCTGGCAGGTTCCTGATATACTGTGAAAACTCCCATACTCACCTGGCAGGATCCTGATACACTGTGAAAACCCCCAGACTCACCTGGCAGGATCCTGATACACTGTGAAACCACATAAACACCTGGCAGGATCCTGATACACAGTGAAAACCACATACAAAACTCTCAGGATCCTGATAAACTGAGAAAACCACATACACACCTGGCAGGATCCTGATACACTGTGAAAACCCCATACACACCTGGCAGATCCTTATACACTGTGAAACCCCATACACACCTGGCAGGATCCTGAAACACTATGAAACCCATACACACCTGGCAGGATCCTGATACACTGTGAAACCCCATACACATCTGGCAGGATCCTGACACACTGTGAAACCCCATACACACCTGGCAGGGCCCTGATAAACTGCGAAAATTCCATACACACCTGGCAGGATCCTGATACACTGTGAAAACTCCCATACTCACCTGGCAGGATCCTGATACACTGTGAAAACCCCCAGACACACCTGGCAGGATCCTGATACACTGTGAAACCACATCAACACCTGGCAGGATCCTGATTCACTGTGAAAACCCCTTACATACCTGGCAGGATCCTGTTACACTATGAAAACCCCGGACACACTTGGCAGGACCCTGATACACTGTGAAAACCCCTGAGACAGCCGGCAGGATCCTGATACACTGTGTAAACCCCATACACACCTGGCAGGATCCTGATCCACTGTGAAACCGCATACACACCTGCAGGACCCCGCTCCACTGTGAAAACCCCGTACACACATTTCAGTATCCTGATTCACTGTGAAAACCCAATTCACATCTGGCAGGATCCTGATACTCTGTGAAATCCCATACACACCTGGCAGGATCCTGATCCACTGTGAAACCCCGTTCACATTCGGCAGCATCCTGATACATTGTGAAACCCCATACACACCTGGCAGGATCTTGATACACTGTGAAACCCCAGACACATCTGGCAGGATCCTGATGCAATGTGAAAACCCCATGCACACCTGGCAGATCCTGATACACTGTGAATACCCCATACACACGTGGCAGGATCCTGATACACTGTGAAAACCCCATACACACCTGGCAGGATCCTGATCCACTGTGAATACCCCATACACACCTGGCAGGATCCTGATACACTGTGCAAACAAATACACACCTGGCAGTATCCTTATCCACTGTGAAACCCCATACACACCTGGCAGGATCCTGATCCACTGTGAAACCCCATACACACCTGGCAGGATCCTGTTACACTGTGAAACCCCATACACACCTGGCAGGGCCCTGATACACTGTGAATCCCCATACACACCTGGCAGGATCCTGATACACTGTGAAAACCCCATACACACCGGGCAGGATCCTGATACACTGTGAAAACCCCATACACACCTGGCAGATCCTGATACACTGTGAAAATCCCATACACACCTGGCAGTACCCTGATACACTGTGAAAACCCCAAACACACCTGGCCGGATCCAGATCCACAGTGAAACCCCATTCACATATGGCAGGATCCTGATACACGGTGAAACTCCATACACACCTGGCAGGATCCTGATCCACTGTGAAACCCCGTTCACATTTGGCAGGATCCTGATACACTGTGAATCCCCAGAAACACCTGGCAGGATCCTGATCCACTGTGAAACCCCCATACACAACTGGAAAGATCCTGATACACTGTGAAAACACCATTCACACCTGGCAGGAGCCTGATCCACTGTGAAACCCCGTTCACATTTGGCAGCATCCTGATACACTGTGAAACCCCACACACACCTGGCAGGATCTTGATGCACTGTGAAACCCCAGATACATCTGGCAGGATCCTGATGCACTGTGAAAACCCCATGTACATCAGGCAGGGTCCTGACACACAGTGAATCCCCATACACATCTGGCAGGAACCTGATGCACTGTGAAATCCCATACACACCTGGCAGGACCCTGATCCACTGTGAAAACCCCATACACACCTGGCAGGGTCCTGATAATCTGTGAAAACCCCATACACACCTGGCAGGATCCTGATACACTGTGAAAACCCCATCCACTCCTGGCAGGATCCTGATACACTATGAAACCCCCATACACACCTGGCAGGATCTTGATACACTGTGAAAACCCAGACAAACCTGTCAGGATCCTGATCCACTTTGAAACCTCATACAAACCTGGCAGGACCCTGATATACTGTAAAACCCCATACACACCTGGCAGGTTCCTGATACACTGTGAAATCCCCATACACACCTGGCAGGATCCTGATACACTGGGAAAACCCCATACACACCTGGCAGGATCCTGATCCACTGTGAAAACCCCATACACACCTGGCAGAACCTGATACACTGTGGAAACCCCATACACACCTGGCAGGAACCTGATCCACTGTGAAAACCCAAACACACCTGGCAGGATCCTGCTCAAATGTGAAAACACCATGCACACGTGGCAGGATACTGGTGCACTGTGAACACACCCATACACAGCTGGCAGGATCCTGATACGCTGTGAAAGCCCCAAACACACCTGGCAGGTAACTGATACACTGTGAAACCCCATACAGACCTGGCAGGATCCTGATCCACTGTGAAAACCGCATACACAACTGGCAGGAATCTGACACACTATGAAAACCCCATACACACCTGGCAGGATCCTGATACACTGTGAAAACCCCATACACACCTGGCAGGATCCTGATCCACTGTGAAAACCCCATACACACCTGGCAGGATCCTGATACACTGTGAAAACCCCATACACTCCTGGCAGGATCCTGATACACT